>NC_039361.1:6985807-6997153 GCF_003573695.1 Papaver somniferum
ATGCATTCGAGAGACCAGCGACAGTGGTATAGTTAGGATTTCCTTAGTTTTGTTTTACTTGAGGACAAGTAAAATTCAGGTTTGGGGGTATTTGATGAGTGCTAAAAAGTGCATATTTCTATATATTTTTCTTGGCATTTAACTCATCTTTTGTGCATTAATTCTACATTTTATCCCATATTCTGTATTTTCATTGTTTTCAAGAATAAATATTTTTCTTACTTAATTTTGCATTTTTAGGTAATAAATAAAGTCTGGATAACTTGCGGAGCGGAAAAGAGCTGAAGAGTGGTGAAAAGCCGGAAGAAATTAAGCAAGGAAGCCGCAAAGAATGGAGCGCACGTCCAAAAAGCTAGGAATGGGCTCAAGAAGGAAGAATTGTTCTTGAAGAAGATATGGGCTTGGCATACCCAAGGCCCAAAACCCTTACCCAAAACCCTTACCCAAACCCATTTTCTATATCCATACCCGCCTCCATTCTCAGCCGTTAGATTGGATCCATCTCATCATCCAATGGTCGCTTCTTCATAGTGCATCAAAATCTGAAGTCCCTGCTAAACACCATAGTGCCTAAATTCCAAGCCTTCAGATTAGATCACATTTAGATCCTACGGTCGCTCCTTTGCCTGCGCATCAAATCTCGATACTTCCGCTTAACACTACAGTACCTAACATCATCTAACACCGTTGACTTCATTGTGTTTCAAAATCCAACGGTTGCATCGATTCATCTCTCATCTCACCGTTAGATCTACCAACCATCTTCGCATCCCGCAGCTCAGAGTCACAGAACATCAAAATTTGATGAAGCCGCTCAACACCCGAGTACCCAATACCTATACCCCATCGCCAAACAGCCCCTTCTTCCCATTCTATCGACCTCCTCCTTCTTCTCCATCCCTCTGCGGAACCACCACCACCTGCTCTGACTCCATCACCAACTCCTCTACCACCACCACACCTCCATCATCATCACCCCTACCTTCCTACAACTATTACCCATCTTTATAGCCCCCTAATTCGTCAATTTCTCCCCTGCCGAAACCCTAGGTGAATGGTTGACGAATTAGTGAAGCTAGAAAGAGAAATTGAAGGCATGGGAAGGAGCAGAGAAGGGAGAAGAAGCATGGGTTGAAGACGGACTCGTCTTATCACGTTTGGTAAGCTCGAAAATCAAAACCCTAGTCTACTGTCAATTTGGGGATTTTTTGTGTAGAACCCTAATTGTGCTTGTAACTATAAATAGATACTTTGGGGTGTGAAATTGGCTTATGCTGGAATAGCCAGCGTCCAGAACTGTATTCTGTTAATACCCTAGATGTGTATGTTCTGTTCTGTGTATGTTCTCTGTTAATGTATATGTTAATACCCTGGATAGAATTTGTCAATATTCTCTGTTAATGTGTATGTTCTGCTCTGTCTTGTAATGTTCTCATGTTGTTCATGTCATTCTTAGATGTGTGAAATGTTCTAGGATAGAATTGAATCAAGGTAAACCACATTTTACTCTCACAGTGCATATCATGTATGCTTTGTAGTTAGGATAAAACTATGTGATATTACCACAACTCATACCTTATTGACATTGTCAAATTCTCTGACTAATTGTGCTTTAGTCAGACATTTAGTGCTTAGGATTGACACTTTAGTTGTGATTCAACTGTCCATTGGTGAAACACCTTAGGTAAAAGGCAGGCTTGAACCTTTACCTTTACCTGCTTTAAGGAAGAATTGGCATGATCATTTGAGTTCATCCTCTTGTCTTCACTGTTTTGTTTTTATTTTGCTCTTTTTCATGTTTAGACTCATTCCATTGTTTACTGTTTTCTTTCTTTCATTTGCTATTTTCTTCACATCACTGCCCTTGGCTTAGGCCTTGGTATGCAACTGTTTCTTTATCACTCTTGTTCCTGTTCTTTGTGTCTTTAGTTTCTTTTCTGTTTTGCTCCTTTCTTCTCACTATCTTGCTCACTGTTACCAAAGGCTCAGTGCAATTCAAATCAATTCAGAAGCCCAGCTCAAGCTAAGGCCCAGTTCACTTTTACTGTGAAAGTTCACTGTGAAATCCCAGCTCAACCCAAAGCTCAAACCAGTCCAAACCAAGCCCAAGGTTTAGTTCTCAAGCAAAGGCCCAGAAATAGGTTCAGAACAAGAAAAGCCTAGCTTAACCTGAGGCTCATCCAACTGAGCCCAAGGCTCAGTTCACTCCATTGAACCCAAGTTCATATCCAAGCCCAGTAAACTTCAGAGGCTCAAGGCCCAGATCACTTCACTAAGCTCATAGTCCAAAACAGAAGGGTACTCAAAGCCCATTGACCACTCAAAAGCCCAACAGCAAATTAGAACCCAAAATAGCTAGAAACTCCAAACACACCCAGTCTCTGTGGATCGACCCGTACTTGCACGAGCTACAACCGACGACCGTGCACTTGCGGTATTACTGTAGGCCCGTTTTTATTGCTCTTAATTTTCACGCTTTTCCCGGGCCCACCAGCGCCCGTCTTGTTTAGTTACGATCCGGGACGGGTGCGGGTTTTCACGGGACGGGACGGGCTAACCCGCGGGTTTTGGCTTGGTTTGCCAGCTCTATCATCAACCTCGTCAGTATCCCTATTTTTAGGAGGTACGCGACTGTGAGGTTTGTCTGATGACTTAGGTTTGTCTCTTGAAAACCGTTTATTTCTCTTCAACAGAAGATCCCTAAACTGTCTTCTGATCAAGGAGACTGATTTGTCAAGATATTCATCCGGAAAATCATCCTCAGACTGATCTTCCTCAGAGACATGAACACTCTTACCTTTGACAAGTAATTTAATGTTCTTTTGTGCTTTAAAGGAAACATATTTACTGACTTTGGAATATGCTCATGGTCAAAGATCTTAAGCTTTCCAACCAAGGTGTTTCTGGAAAGATTATTGAGGTTATTCCCCTCAATGATGGCATGCTTTTTAGACTCGTATCTAGATGGCATCGATCTGAGAATTTTCATCACAATTTCCTTTTCAGGAAAAGTCTTACCCAATGAAAAAGATGCATTAACAATTTCAGACACTTTGTGATTAAACTCATGAAATGTTTCTTCATCTGCCATACGAAGGTTCTCCCAATCGGAATTAAGGTTTTGAATCCTAGCATCCTTTTCACTGGAGTTTCCTTCAAATACGGTTTCTAAGATATCTCAAACATCTTTAGATATAGTGCAGATTGTCACATGATGCTGAAGATTTGGGGTAATGGCATGTATGATAGCATTCAAACCGTCGGAATTTTGCTTTGCAGCAGTTATCTTAACAACGGTGTATTCACCAATAGATTTGGGAACGTTTACATCACCGACTGCCACAACGGGAGCATCATAGCCATTAACCACATATACCCATGATTGAACATCACGCGATTGAAGAAAAGCTCGCATAGCAATTTTCCACCATAAGTAATTGGAGCCATCGAAGACTGGTGGTACGTTATTAGAGATAACACCTCTGTCCATAGAGTCAGATCGCTACAAACACGAACTTATTAGGTCATAAACGTGTTTTCCTTCTCTGATACCAATTGAAAAAGCGGGGGGTCTAACAACACCACCCAATATTTCTCTTAGCAATCTGCATGGACAAACGTCAATATACTTTTTATGAGAATCAACTAGACAATTAGAATCAATCAATAAAAAGATATATCAAAGAGTTTATATCTCAATCTCTCGATTTTATCTTTAATCAAGCAAATGGAAATCTGCGACTCTTTATCAAAGAGAGATAACTTGGACGGTACCAATCAATATCAATCAACAACCAAAGGTTGGATTTCTAATTGATGATCTTTAACGCACAACCTGTATTATTTCAATTATATAAAAAATATAATGCGGAAAAGAAATAACACAGAAACCAGAAGTTTTGTTAACGAGGAAACCACAAATGCAGAAAAACCCTGGGAGCTAGTCCAGATTGAATACACACTGTATTAAGCCGCTACAGACACTAGCCTACTACAAGCTAACTTCATACTGGACTATAGTTGAAACTCAATCAGTCTCCCACTAATTTAAGGTATAGTTGTACTCCTACGCCTCTGATCCCAGCAGGATACTGCGCACTTGATTCGCTTAGCTGATCTCACCCACAACTAAGAGTTGCTGCAACCAAAAATCGCAGACTTGATAATAAACAAATCTATCTCACACAAAAAAGTCTATCGAAGGATAAATCTGTCTCCCACAGAAAAATCCTAGGTTTTTGTTCCGTCTTAAGATATAAAATCAAGGTGAACAGGAACCAATTGATAGTCCGGTCTTATATTCCCGAAGAACATCCTAGATTAATCAATCACCTCACAATAATCATTCTTGACTACACAAGCGGTTTGTCGAGGAATCACAAACAGTGAGACGAAGATGTTTGTGACTTCTTTATCTTGCCTATCGGAGAACTCTCACGATATCAAGATAATCAATAGATTGTACTCGTACGATAGAATATGCAAGAACATATCACACAACTATGATAAAAGTAGTATCGGTCTGACTTCACAATCCCAATGAAGTCTTTAAGTCGTTAACCTGGTTTTAGAGAAGAAAACCAAAGGTTAAAGGAGAATCGACTCTAACGAGCGCACTAGTATCACACAGATGTGTGGGGCTTAGTTTTGCACAATGCTAGATGTATCCTTTATATATCCTTCAAATCAGGATTTTGCCATAGTTACAAAGCAATCCATATTCACCGTTAGATGAAAACCTGATTTAGATTCAAACTAATATTTCTCAACCGTTAGATCGAAACATAGATTTTCATACACACATGGGTGGACGTTTACTAAGTTTGTGAAAACCATGACCAAACGTGTACGTGTATGTTGGTTCAACATAGTAACCCAAAAGGTTAACCATATGAGCAATTCATATTAACCTAGTTCTTCTTCACCATAACTAGTTCAATTGACTCAAATGAACTAGTTAGAGAGTTGTTCAATTGCTATGAGATCTTATGTAACTACACAAGACACAATTGAAACAAAGATGATTCGATTTGATGAATCGACTCATGAATTTTATAGCCACGGTTTGCATAAAGCATTTCTTAGTAATTTAAGTTTCATGTTCAGAGCACATATTTAGATCATAACCACTTAAGAACACAAACAAGTTCGTGGACTTGAGGCAGCCGACAGAGTTTTCCATACTCAGCAGAAAATCTCGGCAAAGAGACTTCCGCCAGTTCACGGACTAGTTCGCGGACTAAACACGCAAACGAGTTTTTGGAAAATCCCAGCAGAAATTCTCGGCATGAGAACTTCCGTCAGTTCGCGGACTGAGTTCGCAAACTGAGTTCGCGGACTTGGCAAAGCCAATTCCTCCGGTTTCTCTCAATCAACAAAGTTCGAAAACTTCGGATTAAGGAATACATGGTTATGTAATCTAAACTCTCATTCCAATCATTGAGACATTCTCAGAGGTCGTTATATAGCCGTTATTCACAGTTTCACGTCAGAGCAATTCTCAAAGTAATTGAAAATTTTCATGACTTTCGTCACTAGGTGAAGATAAACTTGATCAAAGCGAAAGGCTTTACCAACACACGATTTCGAGAAAAAGATAAGTAGTGAATACTCAGCTCTAAATGTCAAATGTGTATGATCCAGTCTATATAGCATACGACTTTTTTTCTCGTAAGAAGTAGGAGATAGAGTAGATAGACTTTTGAGTGATAGATAAGTTCAAGTATCCACATACCTTTTTGTTGATGAAGTTCCACAGTTTCTTGAGTAGATCGTCGTCCTTCTATGATGAATCGCCATGAAGTCCTTGAGCTCAACTACACTTTTCTATCTTAATCCGAGACTTAGCGATAATAAGCTAGAAATCAAGACTCATAGTTCTGATCACTAACATTGACAAACATGCTTGATATAGCAACGCATGCGAGGTTGACCGAGCTATGCTCTAATACTTAGGTTTCTTCTCGAGACCCCGTAGGTTAACGAGTTGGAAACTTCATTGGGATTGTGAAGCCAGACCCAACTATTATCTTTGTAGTTGCGTGATCTGATCTTGCTGTTTCTATCGTGTTGAGTGAAATTGAAATAATTGACTCGAGATTTTATATCTCCGGTAGGCAAGATAGAAAAGTAATCACAAACAAACTTCGTCTCATCGTTTGTGATTCCACAATAACTTGTTTCGCTAGTCGATTAAGTTTATTGTGAGGTGATTGATAATACAAGGTTGTTCTTCGGGAATATAAGTCTGGTTTATCAATTGGTTCCTGTTCACCTTGATTTATAAAAAGACGGAACAAAAAATCTTGGGTATTTCTGTGGGAGACAAATTTATTTAATCCTATAGACTTTTCTGTGTGAGACAGATTTGTCTATCAAGTCTTCGACTTTGGATCGTAGCAACTCTTAGTTGTGGGTGAGATCATCTAAGGGAATCAAGTGTGTAGTATCCTGCTGGGATCAGAGACGTAAGGAGCGCAACTGTACCTTGAATCAGTGTGAGATTGATTAGGGTTCAACTACAGTCCAGTCCGTAGTTAATTGGTAGTAGACTAGTGTCTGTAGCGACTTAATACAGTGTGGTGCTAAATCTAGACTAGGTCCCGGGGTTTTTCTGCATTTGCGGTTTCCTTGTTAACAAAATTCTGGTGTCTCTGTTATTTCTTTTCCGCATTATATTTTGTTATATAGTTGAAATATCACAGGTTGTGCATTAAGATCAATCAATTAGAATATCCAACCTTGGGTTGTTGATTTACATTGATATTGATTGACACTTGAACATTGGTCTTTGGTACCATTCAAGTTACTCCTCTTATTCAATCGGGCTCGCAGATTTTTATTTTCTGATTGCGGATTGAATTAAGAGTTAGATATATTAAACTCTTTGATATACTCTATTCTAGATTGAGTCTGACTGTCTAGTTGATTCTTTAGAAAGTATATTGGAGTAAGTCCTCTCATATTCCCAAACGAATTGTTGGGTGTGGTCAAGTTCCATTAGGTGAGATTATTGTCTGAAAGAATTTGCTTACACAACATTTATCTCAGAAAATATCTTCATCATAAATCAAACACAATTTCTAACATTTATCTCCATAAAAAGTGTCCATCATGATACTAATGTTTGGTTATGTTTTTAAATTATAAGTTTGAAAAAGACAACTACAAAAGTTACCTTATAATGGAACTTCTTAATCAAATTAATCATCACCTTATTAGTTTCCCTACTACTACAAAATCAGTGATACCCCTCAACTAATTTCAACTAAAACCCCTAAATTTGTTTCCTTGCTGCGCTATAAAATCAGTGATACCCCCAACTAACTTCAACTAAAATCCCTAAAATTCAATTTACAGTAAAGTTGTACCTTAACCTCTACTTCGATTTCCTCAATTTTAGTTGGTGAAAGTGCTTTAACGCTTCTACAGGTCTCAAAAGTTAGGATTTCTTTTACCGGAGAAAAAATAATGGTCAGTGGATAAAGAATAGAAGATGAGTGAGAGAGAAGGCAGCGGTTTGAGAGAAATATTTAATAATTATACAATATCAGTGTCATGTTTCTATTCAATTAACGATTACTGATGATCATGCTTCAAAAAGTAAATATCTTACTAAATATTAATCTAGGAAGAAGAGAATTAGTTCATTTTCAACATTTGGATACATGGGGTCAGGATGGGTAGTTGAATAATGCGGACCGAGAGTCTGAGACAATAGTATAACGGTCTAGCCGTCCTTCGTCCGAGCATAAGTAGATATGGTTGGGTTGAGTTATCTAGGCCGAGACATAATCCTGACCATCCTCCTTGAAAAATCAGTTCTGCCAATCTCGACCGTCCATGTTCCCTGGACACATGGACAACACTTCTTAGGTGGTAGTCATGCAAGCTAGTGATTCTTTATTCGAGTGCTGATAGAGCTAAGTGATATAGTTTTTGAAGGGGGAACTTTTTTTTTTTTTGTATTGCCCATTTCTCTTTTTTCTTATATATAAAACCCATCATTAAAATTGTATATACGAATGACCCATATTTACTTATAAATAGGAGTTGATTACATTAAAAACTCTTTGACTTCCCTAGATTAGTTCCCTCCTAAAATATATCCCTAAGTGTCGTTCATTTGTTTCTCTCCCAAAGAAAAAACATCACTCCTAAAATATCTCCCTAAGTGGCGTTCATTTATTTCTCTCCTAAAAAACATGCATAACTAACCGACTTTTACCTATATGTTTATTTCTTTTATTTTTTTGTTCCCGCAAAAAGAAAAATTGTTGCAGCCTACCAAAAAACCTAATTATCAAGCATGGAGATCTAGGAAAATTCAAGTTTTCACAGGGCGCCATTAGTGAGACTTCCCCTTTTCACATGTAATTATATTTTGTGAAAATTCTAGTTTTCAGTGAAATCTTTAGTTTTTATCCATAATAATGTGGTGTGATTGGTGAAAATCATAATTTTTTAACGAAAATTCCAATTATCACCTTTTAGAAAACAACATCAAGTGAGAAAAAGGAGTTATTATTATTTTTTTGATATTAAAATAGAAAATAAAGGAAAGAAAAAGAAGAAACAACAAATAAATTAATACTCAACAAGTTGAGTAAGGAAGAAGGTGTTGGAGACTTAGAGGAGTCCCCAGCGATTAAACTCTTAGAGTGGTGCATAATTATTATTAGTCATTATGTTCATTCGTAACTCCATGCAAGTTACGACAACTGAGTAAATATATATAAGACTCCACATCAACATACACTTTAGTTAGACTTTTTTTCTCTTTCCTCTTTAGAGATTTGGTCAAGCGAAAGTTAAAATAAGTCAACTTAGTCAACCTTGATTTCTCCAAAAATTTGTTCATCTGTTTTAGTTTTAGTAGTTCGATAATTTGTTTTCAATCGTCGTCTGCATCTTACTATGAAATAATCATGTCTTAAATTTGCTCTGTCATCTAGTTTTCTCTTTTTTAAACAATCTCTAATTTCTTAATTTCAATTTTTTTTACTGTTCTATTTTAGGGGGAAAAATCGCAAATGAAGTTTGGGCTCAGGAAGAAACAAAGACAAAAATAAGTAATGTTGGAAAATGGGTTAAACTAGAGGATGAAAATACGAAGATTTAGGGTACGTTTGGCACCAGTGGAGTTCAATTTCTAGGTAGTTCAAACACCCTAGAAATCAAACAACCTAGAAATTCAACTTCATCGGTCCAAAATATGTTGTTTGGCATCAAAGTTGAATGGGTGGAGAATAACCCATCACCATCCTCGTCAGCTAACAATTGCCTTTTATTCAATTAATCAAACTCTCTGTCCAATTAATCAAAACCCTAATTTCTCATATTCATCTTCAATATCACCAGATTCAACTATCAGATCTATCTTCCACTAAAAACCCATCTTCTATTCAGTTAATCAAAACCCTAATTTCTCAAATTCATCTTCAATATCACCAGATTCAATATCAAATCCGTCATCCACTTGAAACACATCTTCTATTCAGTTAATCAAAACCCTAAATTCTCCAATTTATCTTCAATATCACCACATTCAACCATCAAATCCATCTTCCACTTAAAACCCATGAACATCAGCATCATCAGAAACCCTCGTTCAATCTTGTCATCTAACAACAGACTTGAATCTAAAGTCTTCCCTGTTTTCTCATGAACCAGTCAAAAACGAAAAGATTTTGAAAGAAAGAGAGAATGATGGAAAATTTCTTTATATATGGATGGAAAACATGGAAGGAGTTGAAAATCTCATGGGGTAGGGTGTCAATTTATTTTCCACGTGATGAAGGAAAAAAAGTTGACTGGAAAACAAAATCCACTCTAAAAAAGTTAAGCCAAACACCCGTAAATTCAACCACCTCCCCCAACTACCTCCTCCAACTTAACTCCGCCCAAAAATAGACGGTGCCAAACGCACTCTTAGTGTGTCCCTTACCTTGATGATTCTATTTTTGTAGACAATAATTTGACTTTTTCCAAATAATAGGCGAGTACAATACATGTCAATGAATTATGCCTTCAGAATTCATTGAAGCGCTAACACCATAATCGAACTCTAGGATTATACTTTTTGAAAAGTAGTAAGTAATAAGTTTTGATATTTTTTCAAGAGAAAAGATCGCATAAGGAGATTCACGTCCACTGGAGATGTTTTCTCATCTCCAACATGCATCCATCAATGGTGGCTATTGACATACATAATGCATATGTTTTGAAAATATCTTACATACTCTCCCTATTTTCAAAACCAAAAATATGATGCAGTAAATAAAGTAAAAAACTTATAAAATTCAAGTGGTTGCATCACTCAATTGACTGTGTACGCACCTGAGTGGGAGCAATAGTTCAAGCAAAATTGAGAATAAACATCATCGTAGAAACCAAGGTTGTGAAATCGTAAATCGCAACGCAAATCGGTTTTGCAATTTTGAGAATCGAATCGTATATTAAATCGTGAATCATAGATTCATAGGTCATTTCAATATTACCTTAAAATATAAAACTAAGAGTTTGTCTAAAAAATCTGAAAGAAAAAAGATGCATAAGTATAAAAAAAGTTGACTATAATCACAAATAAACGACTTGGTATGGTGGTCTGAATACCAACCAACATCAAAGTGGTCTGAAGTTCGAATCTCCTTAGCTAAGTTTCTGTTTAGATTTAATTATAGCCACTCAATCAGTAGTCAACGTAGTAAAGAATTGCATATTTGCAAGAATGTTCTGATTCTAAAGAAGGTTCGATTCAATAGTACGCCTTGAATCGTTATGGGAGAAAATGACGCGAATCGCACGATTTGAATCGGAAATCGTGCGATTTTAAAAACCTTGGTAGAAGCCAATACATCAGTGAAACAAATTCAAAGCTTTATCGAGGTTTATAGTGAAATTAGTCTTGAACCTAATTCCTCTTGTGGTAAAACCGGAATCTCTACATTTATTGATTTCAGAGACTAGTGCACATTAATAACTGTACATGTGTTGAAATCCTGAATTCATGAACTTTTTTTTTAGAGAATGGACTTTTTATCCAATGAAACGACCTGATTTCCATATTCATATATGGGAGTCTCTTCGGATGTTTATACCACACGTTTGTTAAACAAGTATAGACTTATTAAGGATCTTTATCCATTCCTTTTGAAATAGCATGCATTTTGTAAATATCCAACCAGTGGCGGAGCCAGAAAATCATACTAAGGGGGGTAAAAAAATTCTTTGTGAAGATATGAAGATTATGGTGGACTAAACATTAAAATTTGGTGGGCTAAATATTCATAAAGAGAGAAAATGAAGGGTGTTTATGTAGTTATTCAAATTTTAGGGGGGGGGGGG
>NC_039361.1:6997264-7041903 GCF_003573695.1 Papaver somniferum
GGGGGGGGGGGGGGGTTAGAGCCAGGGTTAGTCAACCCTTGGCTCTGCCCCTGTATCCAACAAGCATTAGAAAAATTTATGTTATTGGCTTTGATTCCTGTAAATTCATGTAGATGTGGATTTGAAAACACCAAAACATGTTGTTTCACCTTGTTCATGCGAGTTCTTGGATTTGCACGGTTAGCCTCATTCCTCGTTGATATAAGAGACTGACTATCCTTCTTGTTCCCTCCGTGTAGGAGCAAAATATCGCACACCTTGCTATTAAGCGAAATAGTCGTTTAACCATCAAGCGAAGCCGATCGCACAAAGGATACCAACGATGACGTCACAAAGTCACACTAAAAGTATGATGAATCGTGCGGCAGCGAAGAGCACGTGCGAGAAGCACCAATGTGAGCGTGCGTCATTGACACACGTCAGATCCGAAAATAGAGGCTTCATTAGTTGTACTCCACTATCTATTAGCTGTCATCCACTATGTAAACACCTATATAAAGTGAAAGGTGATGTTTTTTCAAAAGTTGTTGTAGATAGTGGTAAAAGGGGTTCTTTCCGAACTTGTGAAGGGAATAATTTTTTTTTTAGATTTAAATAATTTAGAAATGTAGAAAATTCAATTAACAAGTGATATAAATTTTATGGAGAAAATAGGGGTGATGATTCCACCAATCAACAATATTTATGTAGTTTTATTTATTTTTTATTATGCAAATTTAATAATTGTTTTGATTTTAACTATTGCCAAAAGCAGATTCTCAAAATGTCAAAGATTAATCGCAAGCATAATACATCAAGAGTATAAAACTAAGCATGTATTATCAAGAGAAAATATATTTGATTAATAAAAATCATTTAAATCATTAATTTTCAATGCAATTAATCATATATAAATATTGCAAAAATTAATCAAATAAAAATTACCACGTAAATATTGCGAGAAAGGCTTCCTCCGTGACCCCTGGGATTGGGTTTAGCTACTCATGATGAAAAACCTCTCAAATTGATTCATTGATACTCAAAAGTTGTTTACAATCAAGAGAAAATGGAGAAAAACGGTTTACAACAGTGTTTGCGACGCATATAAAGCGTTCAAAAAGAACGATACAACAGAAGTGATGTTGTTCCTAAGTCGCGAGAAAGGAATTGGAAACTGTCGCACTTAAGCGACACTTTTCAACGACTTTCTCTTACTGTCTAATGTTCTTCGTGTTCTTCTCGCTGTGTACTCTTGTATTGATTCTTCTCGACTCCTAAACTATCCCAAAGACTCTCCAAACTTGCTAGCCTTTCCCAAACTGTTTTGCCTTGTATTTATAGTGAATTGGAGCCAAAAATCCGACCATTGATTGCATATATTCTCCATTTTATCCAAATATTCTCGGCTGCCAATAATAACGAAAATTTCCATTTTTAATCCCATGCACGCGTTAACTTTGATCCTGCACGCTCCCAAATGACTTATTCACGCCTCAACACTCTTCCAACGCCAGCAGAACTCCCCCATGCACACAAGAACTTCAATTTTGCTCGTGTTACAGTACACGTGCTCTGTTTTGGGTGTGTGAATCATACCGAAAATTCCAGCCAAATTTGATCGATCATGTCACCCATACTATGTTCCTTCACCTATATCACATCTCTATACCAAATTTCAGCCATTGAATCGACCCATAACCCCTTCATTTTGACGATCGAAATTCTGCCAGAACTGTTTAGAAATTTCCCGCCAAAATCGTTTCAAATGGGGAAGAAACTGGTAGCCCCCTATACAGAGTAGGGGTGCGAATAGCAGCTGCCTTGGGGTGACCTGGGGTGCCCCTTAGTAATTAGGTTAGCCCTTATCCAAAAGCGAGAGTCCGAATAACACTTGTCCTCCGGGTGCCAAAATCAACTTTTCGAGCCGAATTTTCCAAAAATGTTTATTTCCTAAAAATACATAAAAACACAATATTAGTACAAAAATAGAGTTCCAACAATACGGACATTGAGGACAAATTAGACACAAAAATGCGTCTATCAAATACCCCCAAACTTATTATTTGCTAGTCCTCGAGAAAATCTAATCTAGAAAGCAAAATGACTACACTTAGCACGTGCAACAAGCCGTTAAACCACTAGGTGGCCCTAGTGGCGGAGTGTTGTCTCCGGAGGGTTTACCAGAGGTGTACCCACAAAACCTTTACTCTAGACCCTAGCTATCTACAACGAACCTTGGAAGGCACTAAAGAATCTCCTTGGTTGGCATACAATCATTGACTATAGGAGGAAGTACCCTGATGCGAAATTCCAATTGTTGTACACGAGTTTGCACTCAAGCATACTAAAATTCATATAGAGTAACAGATATCTACTAAGATAGTTTCACGATGGACATCATACTCGGAGTAAGACTAATCACATGAAAAGATTAAGAAGATGCAAAAAGAAAAATGTAGATGGTTGAAAAGTGAACGGTGTTTCCCATATCTGTCTGAAGGCCTCTGCCAAGGTGAACCTAACCTAAATGACTGAGATACCGGTCTGACTAATATTAACATACTGGCATATACAAGGGAACCAGTGGTCAATAATCCTAACACTAGGTCAACACAACTGGCATATACAAGGGTACCAGTGGTCGACTTTATTAAACACACATTTATTTAAGAACTAACAACATGATTGGACCTTGTGGACCCAAACGCATGTTTCTTGTCAGCATATTACATGGTAATTCCCGTGGATCCTGCATTCCACGCTTGTTTAGGCGACGGAGACAGGGAGAACACACACATATTGCTATCCAAGTGTTAGTATTTATTCCGATTGGTTTACTGGTCTGATCAAATTTTTTTTATTTTTTTTTGAAAAGGTAACTCAGTCACTCTATTTCACTCTAGCAAAGGTAACAACTTGAATCGTGTGCCCCACCAAATCACTTGAAATAAAAGAAAACTGAAAATAGAAAGTGAAAAGGACTCGACGAGATATGGCGAAACTATCATGTTATTTCTATCACCTGAGCTCTGTGCTTTTATGAATAGACTCTATATATGTTTCCATCTAGTCAGATTGGTTCCTCAACTCCTAAAACAAAAATGTTTCCATCCACTTAGATTGGTTAGTGATATCCTTAATAAGCGTAAATTTCTAGGCTCTGGAGTTTATTTATTGCAACTTAAAACTAACAAAAAGTTTCTTCCCCACCCCTAAACTTAAATCTAACATTGTCCTCAATGTTTCTAATGAAAGAGCAGTACCAAAAGTAACGTAACACGAGGAGAAGTTGGAAAGATAGTACCTGGGTGAAGAAAATCAAAAACTAATATACAACATACAATCCGCCTCGATGGTCAATCAATGGTAAACAGGGACCTCCTCAACATCACCTGTAGGCAAGGGATCTAAAAAAGGGTTTCAATCTCTGACCGTTAACCTTCGAAGATCTACTACCATCCGGTGACTTAATTTCAACAGCTCCATGAGGAAAAACAGTGCGAACAATAAAAGGACCCGTCCACCGAGAACGCAACTTCCCAGGGAAAAGATGTAAGCGGGTATCATACAGAAGAACTTTTTGACCTGGAGAAAATGTCTTTCTTAGAATATTCCTATCATGCACAAGTTTCATTTTGTTCTTATACTCCTTCGCACTATCATACGCATCTCTACGAATCTCTTCCAACTCATTGAGATGGAGTTTCCTATGGGCTCCTGCCTTGTCGAGTGAAAAATTTAGCTGCTTAACAGCCCAATAAGCTCTATGTTCTAAGTCAACAGGTAAATGACATGCCTTGCCATAAACAAGCCGATAAGGAGACATTCCAATAGGAGTCTTAAACGCAGTACGTAAGCCCATAAGGCATCAGTAAGCCTAGACGACCAGTCTTTCCGAGTAGGATTAACTGTTTTCTCTAATATACGTTTTATCTCCCTATTGGAAACCTCAACTTGACCACTAGTCTGTGGATGATACGGGGTAGCTACCTTATGAGTAATACCATATTTCTTCATTAAAAGCCTAAAAGGTCCATTACAAAAGTGCGACCCTCCATCACTAATTATAGCTCGCGGTGTACCAAAACGTGTAATTATATTTTCTTTCAAGAACTCTATCACAACCCTATGGTCATTGGTTTTACACGCAACCGCTTCAATCCACTTAGAGACGTAGTCTACAACGACAAGGATGTATAGGTTACCAAAAGAATTAGGGAATGGACCCATAAAATCAATACCCCACACATCAAAGACCTCAACAATCAGAATCGGGTTCAAGGGCATCATGTTCCTACGGGAAATGGTTCCTAATTTCTGGCAACGTTCACAAGTAACACAGTAACTATGGGAGTCTTTAAACAACGAAGGCCAATAGAATCCACACTGCAATATCTTAGCAGTAGTCTTCTTAGCACTAAAGTGACCCCCACAAGCATGATCATGACAAAAGGAAATAATACTGGACTGGTCACTCTCAGGTATACATCTCCTAATAATCTGGTCTGGACAATACTTAAAAAAATAAGGATCATCCCAAAAGAAGTGCTTAACCTCGGCTAAAAATCTAGAACGATCTTGTTTACCCCAATGTTGGGGCATTCGACCAGTAACAAGATAGTTCACTATATTCGCATACCAAGGTAATTGGGTAACAAATAACAATTGTTCATCAGGAAAGCTATCCCTTATAGGAAGGGAATCATCTGGGGAACTAACAACTAGCCTAGACAAGTGATCTGCTACAACATTTTCGGCACCCTTTTTGTCTCTAATGTCTGGAGAAAACTCTTGCAACAACAGAATCCACCTAATCAATCTAGGTTTAGTATCCTTCTTAGATAAAAGATATTTTAAAGCAGCATGATCAGTATATATGATGATCTTAGAACCTAAGAGATAGGGTCTAAACTTGTCTAAGGCAAACACAATGGCTAATAGTTCCTTCTCGGTAGTGGTATAGTTCAACTGGGCATCATTCAGAGTTTTGCTAGCATAGTAAATCACATGAAGTAACTTATTTTCTCGCTGACCTAGCACAACACCAATAGCATAATCTGAAGCATCACACATGATCTCAAAAGGTAGGTTCCAGGTGGGTTCCTGGACTATGGGGGCGGTAGTGAGTAATGAATTAAGCTTCTCAAAAGCCTCTAAACAAGCATCATCAAAGACAAACTTAACATCTTTTGCAAGCAAATTGCAAAGAGGTCTAGACATCAAGCTAAAATCCTTAATGAAACGACGATAAAAACCAGCATGCCCTAAGAATGACCTAATATCTCTTACGGTTTTTGGGACCGGTAAAGTTTTAATAAGGTCAAATTTAGCTCTATCTACCTCTATACCCTTTGAAGATACAATATGCCCTAGAACAATTCCTGAACGAACCATAAAGTGACATTTCTCCCATTTAAGCACTAAATTCTTTTCCTTACACCTAGTCAAAACTAATGACAAATGATGCAAGCACTCATCGAAAGACGAACCAAACACTGAAAAATCATCCATAAAGATCTCTAAGAACCGTTCTACCATGTCAGAAAATATGCTCATCATGCAACGCTGAAAAGTCGCAGGGGCATTACATATCCCGAAAGGCATGCGTCTATACGCAAAGGTACCAAAGGGACAGGTAAAAGTGGTTTTCTCCTGGTCTTCTAGGGAAATAACGATCTGATTATATCCAGAGTATCCATCTTAAAAGCAGTAGTGACTATGTCCAACTAATCTCTCTAGCATCTGGTCGATGAAGGGAAGGGGAAAGTGGTCCTTCCTAGTGACCTTGTTCAATTTCCTATAGTCAATACAAACACGCCAACCCGTGGTCACTCGGGTCGGGATTAGCTCATTGTTATCATTCTGGACTACAGTAATACCAGATTTCTTGGGAACAACCTGAACGGGGATGACCCACTTACTGTCTGAAATAGGGTAGATAATGCCTGCATCTAATAGCTTAAGAACCTCAGTTCGAACTACTTCTTTCATATTGGGGGTTAGTCGACGTTGCATTTCCCTAGAAGGTTTGGTGTCTTCCTCTAAATAGATCTGATGCATACAAATAGTAGGACTTATACCCTTAATGTCTGCTATGGTCCACCCTAAAGCTTCCTTGTTGTTTTGAAGGACGGTTACTAGCCTACTTTCCTGATCTCTATCCAAGTCGGAAGAAACAATCACAGGTAAAGTCTTAGACGGGCCTAAAAACACATACTTCAGGGTATCTGGCAATGGTTTTAGGTCCAACTTAGGAGGCTCTTTTAAAGAAGGAACTAGGGTAGACTTAGAAACTGGTAGTGGTTCGAACTTAGGTTTCCATCCATTACTAGTATCTAACAAAGGGTTTGAATCAAACAAAGCATTCACCTCATTAATCACCTTATCATCATCAAAATCAATCCCAAAGTGAGCTAGGCATTTCTCTAATGGATCTTCTAACAAAGTGTTTGGTAATGACTCCTCGACTAATGTTCCTATCATGTTTACCTCTTCTATATTCGAATCATCTAGTTCATAGGGTAGCTTACTAATATTAAAAATGTTCAGCTCAATAGTAATATTACCAAAAGACAAATTCATAATACCATTTCGACAGTTAATGATCGCATTGGATGTAGCTAAAAACGGGCAACCTAAAATCACTGGTATTTGGTTCTCTAGGTCAGGGATAGGTTGGGTATCTAGGATAACAAAATCCACCGGATATATAAACTTGTCGACCTCTTTGAGAACATCCTCGATCACACCACGGGGAATTTTAACGGACCTATCAGCTAACTGAAGTGTCATCTGTGTAGGTTTCATCTCACCAAGTCCTAGCTTAAGGTACACATGGTATGGCAGTAAGTTCAAACTGGCTCCTAAGTCAAGCAACGCTTTCTCAACACGGTACTTACCTATTGTACAAGCAATGGTAGGGGACCCTGGGTATTTATACTTAGGAGTAGTGGTATTCTGAATAATAGAACTCACATGACTAGCTATGAAGGATTTCTTCTGGACACTGAGCTTACACTTTCGCGTACACAAGTCCTTAAGGAACTTGGCATCTAATTGCATCTAATAATGAAAGGTTGATATTAACCTGCTTAAAAACCTCCAATATATCATTAAAGTTGGACTCCCTCTTAGTCGGAACTAGCAGCTGGGGGAACGGGGCTCTAGGAACAAAGTCGGGCTCATCAGGACCCTCATTGGTCTCTTTGGAGACTCTATCAGTCTTCTCATTTTCTGGATCATAAGGGTGAACTACAACATGTTCACTATCAGGCATGGCAACCTTATTGTCAACTTTCTTTCCACTCCTAAGGGTCGTAATAGAGTTCACCTGATTGTACGATTTCTCTGCTTTAGGATTGGGTTGAGTTTGACTATGAAACTTACCTTTTTCCCTCAAAGACACATTTATATGACTAACCTGGGTTTTCAACTCGGAAATAGCCTGAGAGTTAGCCTGACCTATTCTCTTATTTTCTTCTATACCTTGAGCAACAGAGTGCTGAAACTGCATAGTGTTACGAGTTAACAAAGCAAGAGACTCTTCTAAACTCATAATCTTCTTATCCGAAGGGTTCTGAAACTGTGCCAGGGCTGAAGGATTCTTAGGATAGCCAAAACCTGGAGGAGCTTGAGAGTTACTAGACTGACCTTGATTCTGGCCCTTAGACCAAGAAAGGTTGGGATGGTTTCTCCAGCCAGGGTTATAGGTTTCTGAATAAGGGTCAAACTTCTGACGGTTATCGAATCTAGTGTTGTTATAAAGAGCATTGGCTTGCTCTTCAACAATATGGTCTTCCCAAAAAGGCTCTATTCTACCACTAGTACCACTAGAATGACCTAATTCCAACGCTTCTAACCTTTTGTCTATGGCTGCTATTTTAGCATCTGACTCATAGGATCCTTCTACCCTATTGACATTTCCTCTAATTAGAAGAATTGTTTTCTGGGGTTCCTTATTGTTTTCCCATTGTTGGGTCATATTGGCGATTTCATTCAAAAATGTCATCGCCTCATCAACATTTTTATTCTCAAACCCACCTGTGCATAAGGACTCAACCATGGCCGTTGTTGAATAGTCTAAACCCTCGTAGAGGATCTGAACTAACCTAACCTTCTCTAAACCATGATGAGGACATTGAGAAATTAAGTCATTGAACCTTTCTAAATACCTATATAAATATTCTCCCTCTTGTTGAGCAAAAGTACAAATTTGTGTCCTAATAGACGATGTTTTGTGCCTTGGGAAAAACTTATGTATAAAGGCAGATGTAAGTTGTTCATAGGTTTCAATTGACTCAGAATCCAAACTATACAGCCAAGATTTGGCTTTATCTTTTAAGGAAAAGGGGAATAACCTAAGTTTCAGTGCATCATCACTAAGGTTTTTAATTTTCAGAGTACTACATACTTCCTCAAATTCCCTAACATGAAAATAGGGGTTCTCATTCTCTTTTCCTAAAAAGGTTGGGAGCATCTGTAAAGTCCCAGGTTTGAGTTCGTAATTTGCCTCGGTTTCAGCTAACTTGATACAAGACGGACGAGAGGTCCTAGTTGGGTTCCATAAAGCTTTTAAAGTTGCCATTTCTGGCACTACCAAAGGACTAGGAGAAATTTCTTCACAAAGACGAAGATTCTCAAAACTGAAGTTTCCAAATACGGGGCTCTCTAAAGAAGAGTCTTCGAGCTCCCCTCCTACACAAGAAGAACTACTAGGTTTATCACTAATCAGACGACCTAGAGTATCTCTTTTCCAAGCCCTATTAACAAAATCGGGCATGCACTAAAAAAATCAAAAAGAAATAAAAATCCTAACAGGAAGGTTCTAGCAATCACACAGCAGGCTGACTCGACTTTACCACAACAAACCTAGATATTTCTAGCAAACAACAAGCATGATGGATCACTTAGATTGTTTCTAGACTAACTTCTATATCTGGAAAGGGAATTCGTTACAGTTTAAGCAAACCCCTCTGGAATCAATCCGAGTCAAAGTAAGTTGAATCGAGGTGAGGGAAGCTTAGTGGAGCTTTGATACCCAAGGCCTCACCGCAGTACAAGGAGGCGCAGTCACGCATTCAACTCACAGAAACCGTCATGAACTTCGAAGTATGCTAAAAGAATAACCAATGTCCTTCGAAAATTTTTCCTAACAAGCTCGATACCCTATAGGTCTCTTTCTAATCAGATTTTAAAGCTTGGGTTCGCGTTAGGTTTTGTTCTCCTAAAGCGGGCAAGAAGGGAGCGGTGATGAAATCCGAACCCTTATCTTGTTTAGGCCAGGCCTTGCCCTTTACTAGGAAAATAAAGACAGTCCAAATTTGTCCTCAATCAATGATCACCTTAAGGAATACAGTAACTCGCTTACAGGAGATTCGCGAGTGTTTCGATTGGACTTAACTCCCGTACCAGACGGGGGATGAACCGTTGTCGTCAACTCGGGCCACGTCTCCTATGCCGTGTGCGAACCCGAGGGGCCGAGGTGATATTGTAATCACCGTCCTTCCCTGCACACAGTTTGTATTTAACTACCCTTCCGTAGGGTTTTTTTTAAAAAAAAAATAATAAAGTCCAAGAGTCCAGTCCAAAGTCCAAATAAAGTAAAGTGCAAAAGAAAAAGAAAAAATAACCTAAAAAAATATATAAAACTCTCTCTTTTTTTCTCTCTCTTTTCTATATATAAAACAAAAAAAAAAAAATTCCTCTTTCGCTCCTTTCTCTCTAAGCTTTTCCTTCCAAGGTCCTTAGTACTCCACTTCGAACCTGCAAATCAAAGACAAAAAGAAACGTAAAAAGGAAAAAAAATAATAAACCTAAAAGAAAAAAATCTACCTAAGCACAGGTCCGCGTTGGCGGCGCCAAAAATTTGATGTTTTTTCAAAAGTTGTTGTAGATAGTGGTAAAAGGGGTTCTTTTCGAACTTGTGAAGGGAATAATATTTTTTTTAGATTTAAATGATTTAGAAATGTAGAAAATTAAATTAACAAGTGATATAAATTTTATGGAGAAAATAGGGGTGATGATTCCACCATTCAACAATATTTATGTAGTTTTATTTATTTTTTATTATGCAAATTTAATAATTGTTTTGATTCTAACTATTGCCAAAAGCAGATTCTCAAAATATCAAAGATTAATTGCAAGCATAATACATCAAGAGTATAAAATTAAGCATGTATTATCAAGAGAAAATATATTTGATTAATAAAAATCATTTAAATCATTTATTTTCAATGCAATTAATCATATATAAATATTGCTAAAATTAATCAAATAAAAATTACCACATAAATATTGCGAGAAAGGCTTCCTCCGTCACCCCTGGGATTGGGTTTAGCTACTCATGATGAAAAATCTCTCAAATTGATTCATTGATACTCAAAAGTTGTTTACAATCAAGAGAAAATGGAGAAAAACGGTTTACAACAGTGTTTGCGACGCATATAAAGAGTTCAAAAAGAACGATACAACAGAAGTGCTGTTGTTCCTAAGTCGCGAGAAAGGAAATGGAAACTGTCGCACTTAAGCGACACTTTTCAACGACTTTCTCTTACTGTCTAATGTTCTTCGTGTTCTTCCTTGCACCAGCAGGAAGCTTTTCACTGTGTACTCTTGTATTGATTCTTCTCGACTCCTAAACTATCCCAAAGACTCTCCAAACTTGCTAGCCTTTCCCAAACTGTTTTGCCTTGTACTTATAGTGAATTGGAGCCAAAAATCCGACCATTGATTGCATATATTCTCCATTTAATCCAAATATTCTCGGCTGCCAATAATAACGAAAATTTCCATTTTTAATCCCATGCACGCGTTAACTTTGATCCTGCACGCTCCCAAATGACTTATTCAAGTCTCAACACTCTTCCAACGCCAGCAGAACTCCCCCATGCACACAAGAACTTCAATTTTGCTCGTGTTACAGTACACGTGCTCTGTTTTGGGTGTGTGAATCATACCGAAAATTCCAGCCAAATTTGATCGATCATGTCACCCATACTATGTTCCTTAACCTATATCACATCTCTATACCAAATTTCATCCATTGAATCGACCCATAACCCCTTCATTTTGACGATCGAAATTCTGCCAGAACTGTTTAGAAATTTCCCACCAAAATCGTTTCAAATGGGGAAGAAACTGGTAGCCCCTATACAGATTAGGGGTGCGAATAGCAGCTGCCTTGGGGTGACCTGGGGTGCCCCTTAGTAATTAGGTTACCCCTTATCCAAAAGCGAGAGTCCGAATAACACTTGTCCTCTGGGTGCCAAAATCAACTTTTCGAGCCGAATTTTCCAAAAATGTTTATTTCCTAAAAATACATAAAAACACAATATTAGTACAAAAATAGAGTTCCAACAATACGGACATTGAGGACAAATTAGACACAAAAATGCGTCTATCAAAAGGCATGAGAGAGAAAGGAGAGATACACACGTAATTGTTGAGAGACACATTTTGTAAGAAAGGAGAGAGACTTTATTTTCTTTATCATCTTCTTCCCCTAAAACTAGATCTAGAGCTCTACGAAAAACCCATTAATGAAGATTCTAAATGTAATATTCATGTAATTCAAACAATCATAGTGAAGAACCATGGATGTAGATCACATTGATCGAACCATGTAAAAAATCCTTGTGTCCATCTATAATTTTAGTACTCTTATCATCATTTTCATATTCTATATGTTTATATCCATAGAAATCAGTAAGGGGTGTTCGGTGTGGGATTCCTGCAACTACACTCCGAACCATAAGTTTCTTATTGTCAGTACCTCTTTTAAATGCATATTTTGCAATGCTTAATTAATTTGTTTCGACTCCGTTACCTTGCATAGAGGCGTCTACGGCAGGGGAACATCAAACCTTTATGCCGGAAATATAAGTTTCAACTCACTTAGACTGCAGATTATTTCGTCTGGCCGGCTCTCGGTATGTAATTATATACAACTGCAGTCATTCACCCTGATCTGAATATTTGCATCATCTTCTTGATTGATAGAAATTTGTAGTGTATGTTCTAACTTCTTTGATTTCCAATTCATATAAGTTGATCATCGGATTATGAATGTTAAAGACATAATTCATGTGTATAGGTGGCCAACACCTGACCTAACTAATGGGCTTATCCACACAAAGAATAATTTAGTCATCCAACAATAACATCCGATGGCAGTATGGTTATTTTCTTAAACCTGGAGGGTAATTAACCAAGTATCATCCTATAAAAAGCAGAACTCGTCTCATATTTTTTTCTCCGCTTTGTCAAAAATCTCTCCTCTCTCAAATAAAATCTTTGCTCCGGCATAAAGTTCTCCCTTTCCGGTTAAAATCTTTGTTCCGGCGTTATATTCCCCGGTTCCGGTTTACCGGGAAACGAATTTTCCGACAAAATCATCAGATTCCGGTCATCCAGTTTCTGGATCCCTATCTCATCCTGTAAATCTAAACCCTAAATAGTGCCCCCATCTCTCAGATTCTTATTATCAGTCGTCTTTTTATATTTGTTTTGTATGTCTAGATGCTACAGTAATATCTTTCGATTTTTCTGCTGACGTGTCACATTAAGGGCGAAAATGTCAAATTACAGTAAGCCAGATCAGCATCATTTCGGAGTCGCGTCAAGAAAGCGGAAAGAGAGAGATACGTCTACATCAGCTGTGATGGCTAATAAGCCAACTGCGCCGACGCCGCCGCCGCCCGAGTTTGTCAAGATCACCGGCTGCTTCGGCGCCTCGTAAAGATAATAACTGGCTGCTAGCTGGTTATTTGGTCCACGTAACAACAACCCAAACAATATCAGAGGCAGACCAACAGCAGTAGGAATAGGAGGAGCCGCAGGATCTGAAGCCAAATCGGTACGACCGCAACAGAAGATCCATAGTAGCTACGCCGACGTGTCGAAGCTGTTGAAAAGTGATGGGGCCCACGTTGAGGGGGTCGTGAATCCAACCCAACTCGCAAAGTGGTTACACTTGTGAGTGAGTATCAGACCGTTTGGAGAGTACGTGAAAACTCATGATTATCTGATGATGGTCTGATCAGATAAATGTGTTGTTGTATGGAGGAAGGAGGTATTCTTGATTGTATGCTCAAAAAGGAAATCATCATCCTCGTACCTAGAAGATTAAATGAATGTTTTAAATTACGTATGTTTGAATTTCTATTATACATCAATGTTATTTTTTGTGGATCAAGTTTTTTGTTTGTTGAGAGTGTCATCTTGCAAGAGTTATAATCAGCTCATCATACACTATTGATGATGATGAAAGTGTTCCTATGGAATTTAAGCAAGTTTGCAATGAAGTAGACGTTGTGTTGAAAAG
The DNA here is from genome assembly GCF_003573695.1 of Papaver somniferum. Lineage (NCBI taxonomy): Eukaryota > Viridiplantae > Streptophyta > Magnoliopsida > Ranunculales > Papaveraceae > Papaver > Papaver somniferum. Next base: position 7,010,565 of record NC_039361.1, read on the forward strand.
TTTTTCTGTTCCGAAATGGAGGGATTTGCAACCCCATTAGTGAGTACTTGTCATGTGCACCATGAAGAAGAACTAAAAAGTTCGATTGCGCGCTTTAAAGGATATGGATGATTGAGTAAATGTTTTTGGAGCAAAAGCTATGCTTTTGAATATATATATATAGATAGATAATGATACACGTTGCGAAACTTACCTGAATATGAACAAACCAGCTAGGAACTTGTCCCCGTCGAATTCAAGGTTGAACCCCGGCAAACAACCAACGACAGCTTTAATTTGCTTACCTTCCATAGCTTTTCTAGAATTGAATGATCATGTTTGTTGCCGTTGTGCTTACTTAAGCTGAGGGACTGCAACAACATAGAAATTATAGAGAGATTTACAATGAAATTTCTAGATATAAATCATATGACTGAGCATAAATAAAGATGTTTACAATTACCTTCATCACGTTCTGCTTGGACTTCCTTATGTTAGGTACCTGAGTTCCACTGAACTAAACTCTCCAAGTAACCTTGCCCCTGGGTCGTTCTAACATCGCGAAAGAAAGATCTTATAACTGTTCCATTTGTTGGGTTAATCAATAAAAATTCATCATTACAGTCCCATCAACAACTAAATACGAATTTTTTTCTTGGGGTATAGTCAACTCAGAATAAATATTCACTAGAAACTAAATAAAGGCGGTCTTCCGAAGCTACCGAATTTGTACACGGAAAATGGATCATTTGTCCAAATATTTTTAAATCACGGTTTAAATGGACGAATAAAATATAGTTTGGGTGAAATGGCCAAAAAAAATAATAGCTTAAATTTACAAAATAGCAAGGATGAAACTGGATACATCCTGTATAAATTAAAAATAAGAAAAAATATTTGAAAATGGACACGATAAAACTGGTTACATCCTGCCTATTTTTACATTTTTGTCCATTTAAACAGTATCAAAATCTAACTGTCCATTTCACCCAGGAATTGTTGATTTTAATCTTTTTAACCAATTGTTGATTTCGATCTTTTTAACCAAGTCCTCGAAGTATCCCTCAATAAGATGATTTTGAAATGGCGATGCCAATTCAGTGAGTTTCTCATTGCTAATATCAAAAGAAACTATATATAACTGGGTTGGAGATTTCTTTTGTCAGTTTTGTGCGATGACCATGATGCCTCTTCTGTAGAGTATTATTGTATCGTTGACACTATAGGAATATTGAACGGCAAATCAACAAAGAAAAGAACTAGTTACGATGCAGAGGAAATACACACCGTATAGAGGTGTACTTGTATGGAAAAAATCCCGTACGTAATATAATTTTCGGCATTTGGGTGTATATATCTCTACTTGTGTAGTTTTCGACTCAAAGGGACTTTGCTGGGACAGAAATGGGACCCAGCAAGAGCTGAAGCCAACCCCATTACTCCACGTAGTGACAACCTAAATTAAGAGGAAGAAGACCAACAGGTGTAAGAGTATCAGCCGCAAGATCTGAAACCATACGTTTACGACCCAACAGAAGATCCATAGTAGTAACGCCTACGTGTGGAAACTGTTGAAAAATGATGGGGCCCACATTATTTGTAGAGTGTGTCATTCAGCCATCATCAGCATCATACTAACGAGAAAACAGTGAAAATGTTGGGATCGAATTTAAGCAAGTTGCAGATCACCAAGTGGTCTGGCAGTTGGGATGAAGGGTTCTAACCTATAATTGCTGAAACCCTCTCCAATTTTAAGGAGTTTGGATGTTTAGAGACCTATTGTAGGGCAAAAAAAAAAAAAAAAAGATTAAGCAAGTTTGCAACGAAGTAGACGCTGCATGTGTTAATGAGAACAGTGAATATGTAGCCCCCATAGTGAGCACTGGTCAATGACCATGTTGTTTTGTTTTGAATATACAATTTCCCTATAGGCGTTCCCTCAATCTTGTCGCAAGAACAACGTGATGTGCAATCGGAAAAGAAACAAATAACCATGAACAACTAAAGAGTTCAATTGCTTTAAAGAAGGTATAGATAACGAATAAAAATTGTGAAACTCTTTTAAACATGAACAGCTATGCACTTTGCAGTATCGAACTTTCTCTTAATTAGAGAATCAAGATTCAAGAAAGAACCCCGGCTAAGAACCAAACAAGAGCTTCCACATAGCTTTCGCAGCTTTTTAAAACTGAATGAATATATTTGTTGTATTCGTACGTGCTTACTTAACTTACTACAGCAACATAAGCAGTAACATAACAATTAAAGTGAGAAAGTTAAATATGAATCATAAGATTAAGGAGCAAGAATCTAATAAAATCTAGCCTTTTTTAGTCAAAAAAAAAAAAAACAAAAAAAAACTGAGCATTAGATAAGGATGTTTGTTTAGAATATTACCTTCATCAAGTTCTGCTTGGACTCCGTTACCTTTTCAACATAGGTACCTGAGTTCAGTGAAACTAAACTCTCGAAATAACCTTGTCCTATCACTATTCTAGTATCACGCGAGAAAGATCTTGTAACCTTTCCGTTTCTTGGGTTAATAGATAAAATTTCATCATTACAGTCCATCAACATCTCACCATTTTTAAAAAACCACATCGGTATAAAGTAAGGATAACGAGCAATATTTCCGTGTGTTATAGTAAATAGTTTTGTCCAAGAACCATTGACTCCATAATCCTGCATTTTTTTTTTTACTTAAAAGGTTAAAACTTTATTAAAAGGAAAAAAGAAGTAGAGAAAGAAGAGTGCACTAAAAAGGCGATCTAGTGCACTCCATAATCCATAATCCTGCATCACCCACATGTCAACACAGACAAGACATTGACAAGAAACTAAACAAAGGCGATCTTCGGACACTCCCAAATTTATGGTTACGTCATAATCAAAGTCTTGATATACATATGTATCTGGTTTTTTTACGTCGCCCGCAGTAATCCACGAATAACAAAAATTAATTGGGCCGATCAAAAAAAAAGGATTTTTTCTGAAATACACCCATTTGATAATGTGATTCCTATCATACACCCGTTTTTTACAATATTTCTAAACTACACCCATTACGATAATTCCATCCGTTTCTTTGAATAAAACAGTTAAGGACCGTTATCTTTACAGCTGTCATACAATTGTTAAGACATGAAAAAGTCTAAAAACCCCCTACGGGGAAAACTCGGTTCTAGTTCCACTGAGTGAATATCCTAGTCGACTCATAAAATGGTGCATATGCACGTCACATGACCTGTAATATTCTTGGATCGGATTCGATACTAGAACTGTCCAGGCCAGATTTGACAGAGACGGGTTGTCGCTTGCTACTAAGGAAGACGGGTGTTATAGGAATGGGGAAAATACAAAGCGACCATTGGATTGCGGCAGAACTGCAACAAACATCCTGCTATCCTCACCACGACAATACCTTATGACCCATGGAAAGTAAAAGCAAACGAAGAATACAAGTACTGGTAATCCAGCGCAACTACCGAAAGCAAAAACAATCATTGTTCTGCGAGTACCTGCAACACAAATTTCTTTATTAGCATAAACTTACTTGAATTCAATGGTTTACGGAGTCATAATCTTTAATCTCTTGAACTTCCTTTTAAGAATCTATACATGTTTTTTATCAACAGTACGTGTATCTATCAAAATTCCATCCAAAGCCTCTTAAGCACAAGTACTAAAACAGGGACACAGATCCATGATGGGTTCTAACTAACAAAACATCAAATAAAAGAAGACAAAGAATGAGAAGATTGGCAAGATAATTTTACCATGTGATGTATCATCAGCTGGTATTGGCGACCACGTGAGACGAACAACACCAGAGATTTTAATAGAAGTGTATCTCTTGAGACAGACGAGATGAGCATCAGATATACAGAGAAGAAACGCGACATAATGTTCTTATGTCCCATTTTGTTTCTCAATTAGGGTAAAGCTGTAATTTTATAGTTAAAATGAATCTCCATCATCGATCATTTTGCCACATGTATGGCTAGATATTAAGAATCTGAGACATAATGTTTCATTGGATGGTGGGTGTATTTTAGAAATGTTCAAAAAGACGGGTGTAGTTTTGTAAACAAGTTTTCAATTGGGTGCATATTGGAAAAATTTCCAAAAAAAAAATTGAGGAAAAATATTTCCTATTTTTTCTTTGATTGACCGCTTTATGGAATCTTTTTAGAATGTCAGCTAGCTGAGATGTTTATTTCTCTATGGCTGTGTTTTAGTTGTTGTGTTTGAATTGCATGGCTAGTCATATTTGTAATTCTGCTCCACCTTGCCAGATTAGGCCAAGAAACATCCCATTCTGCAGTACTGATTATGACCATTACTGGTTAAAAATTAGTAGCAACAACTTGCTCATGGGCTGAAGCACCAAGGAAATTCTCCCAGTAGAACCAAACTAAGCCATGCCAGGATTCCCTTTAAAAGGCTTCATCACAACGTAAAGTAGTTAGGTTCAACTATATGTTGTTTCCTTTAAAATTTCTTATTGAGATGGTCAGCTACTGCATTTGCCTGTTTATCATCTGAATGCTGAAAAGTGAAATCCCACTGTCTGGATGCTTTTTTCTTTTATTTTACTGGTATTTTTCTAGATGTTTTATTTCTTCTTTACTCTTTCCCTTGCAATAGCTATGTTAGATTTGGCATTCTTGTTATTGGCAACAGTCATGTTAAATTCTCTGATTGACTGAACTTCCTTTTGTAAACCAATGTTTTACCCTAGGTTGCCATCTTTGCTGAGGGTCATTGTGTAGGTGTACTCAACATTTCCCAGTTTAACTGAGGCAAGACCCACAACAATGGAAATTCTAAAGCACTAAACATAGACCATAAAGCATCATGGCATACGCATACACTAGTGTCACGTCGTAACCTACATTTAGGTGATGCTTTATGGTTTACTTCTAGTCATGGACTCGATTTAAACACTAGGAATAGAAATTGTGAACCCACTTGGGAGCTTTGAGGCCTACAATGACATGAGCAACTAATTGCAGCGAGACGTGTTAGATTGGATCATGTTTTGACTCATATATATTTTGGTATATTTTTAAAGCATTTTCAATAATGGGTGTTAAAAACTCTGTATGGATGTCTAATTAGATCTTTATTTATAGGAGTTTACATATGTGTGGCAAAAGTAATATCTTTTGGCTTGTGAAGTTGTCTGGTCTTATTTTAGAATATTTAGGCGGATAAAGAAGAAAATGATTTCCTTGGATAACGATTAATTGTTAGTGCCTCAGTTCCCTAAATATTTCTTACTTACTGTGCCCTGGGAATTTCAACTACTGCAACTTGAGCAATTTTTAATTTTGCACCCCCAGAATTTAGTTCTTCTATAAAAGGATGATACTATTCAAACCCCAGACCTCTTGGTACAACCACAAAGTGCCTTGCTGAACCGGTATCAGTTTTTGGGGAATATCATACCTAATAGCCAACTTTTAGCTTCCGTCCACACATAGCCAAACCCCATTGTGGTTGTCATTATCATCATAGTGGTTGGAAGGAAGTATATTTCTTCCTTCCTTTTTCTACTTTCATTTAAATTACAATCTCATGTCTCCTGCTTTTTCATAGAGTGAATTTGGGTTGTTAGCTGGGTTTTTTTTCTTTTGATTAGTATCTCTTCAGGTTCCATGGAGAAACCAGAGTTATCAAATCAGAGAAGTGAACGTAGACTCCCAACATCAGCCAGAGCAGCACCTTGGCTTATTATCCCACATGGAGAAAATCGTAAGTTTCAAACTTTCTTTAACATGTTTGATCCTATGAACAAATCTTACAAAAAATTCATACCAGAATTGAGTAGAAAAAGATTTTGGCAAAAAAATTCTCACCAAGGATGGTTAATTATTGTGTGTGAGGAGGATAATGATCCCAATTTCAATAATGGAGATTGTTTTCTATGGAATCCTTGTTCACTAGATATTATTATGTTACCTAATTTATACCATTTTAATCAACTATATAGATGTCCTATCAGAGATTGTCTTTTGTCTTCACCTCCTGATCAGAGCAGCAGTTGTGGTGGTACTGGGGATGGGATTGAGGGTAGTGGTAGTCATAACAGGCATAGAGGTAGTACTGGTGATGATTCAAATGTTTATATCCTTTACTATGACGGTGGATCTCGCTATATTATTCTTTATTGTCACGCTGGTGAAAAACAATGGAGAAAACATGAGTATGTTGATGGAGATCGAGATCTTGAATCAATGTTTTATTTTAAGGGCAAGCTATATATAATGTGTTGGTATGGCCGAGTCTTGGAGATAACAATAACAAATGGCGGTTCTGACATTTGTGATGAGGAGGAAGAGACACTCAGCCTCAGTATAAGTAAATTTAGTACAAATGAGAACAGCATAATTTACTCAGAAAACGTAGCAAGACGTTTGGATTATTATCACTCATATTATTTGGAGTCTTTTGGTGAAGTTATTAGAATCGACAGGCATTACATTGAAAGAGGTGATTATGAGCACCTTGTAACCAAAATACTTGTATCGAGATTGGATTTCAATTCATTGACTTGGGAGGTAATGAAATCTTCGAGAGACCATGTCTTCTTTATAAGCTATCTTGATACTACTGATGATGAGCGCTATATTGTTCCTACTGATAGCAAGCGCTATCTTGATACTACTGATACGCGACTGTCTTGCTTGGCCTCAGACTTGGGTTTATCAACGGGTTGTGTGTATTTTACACTAAAATGTGATCTGAGCGTGTACAAGTATGACCTGGAGGACGAAAGCGTTTCAGTTTCTTTACCATGTCCTGATGTACCAACACCATGGTTGTCTCCCACATGGCTAATGATTCCTACATATTCAAGGTAAGAACTAACTGCGCTCGATTTTTATCCTAGTTTTTTTATTCAATCGTAACGTCCCCATTTCATATTAATTTTCAGAATTTTTAATAATGTTCTGTTCCATTTTATGCATAGGGACGATGACAGTAGAATAACAACAGACCTTACGCTAGGAAGTTTAAAGTATGAAGACGTAGAAAAGGTTATAAAGGCAACAGAAAACAAAACTAGCACTGTAGATGAGGATGACGATAAAGAGGATATTAAAGAAGCAGGACTATTGATCAAGCTTAATGATGATATAGTATGGGCTATGTCAAGTTTTCTTCATAGAGTGGATTGTATACATTTACGTGTCGTTAGTAAAAAATATCGATCAGTAATAGACCTGAGAAGATACTCTTCTGCTAGAACAGTAAAGAACACAGATACATCCCCATGGCTGTTTTTCCCTAAGAACGATCGATCCATTTTAAATTTCGTAAACCCAATGCACAATAATGAGAACTACTTCTTGAACATCCCTAAGTTGCTGAAAGGTTCTAGAATTCGGTTCTCGAAAGGTGGATGGTTGCTCATGTCGACAAAACGCAAGATTTTGTTCTTCTATAATCCATTCACAAAATCAACTGTCAGACTTCCAAACTTGCCAGATATTTCTGACTTCACAGGTATCTCATTCTCGTCCTTACCCACTTGTTCTGATTGTCTAGTTTTTGCCATCATTAAAGAGTTAATCGTGGATCAAGTTCGTATCTTTTTTATAAAGCGGGGAAATAAAGACTGGTCATATGATCTGTACGATAACGTTTATTTGCCTTCCAATAAGATAAACCTGAAGTTCGAGCTGACTCTCAACAATCCAGTTTTCTACCAAGGAAGATTCTACTGCGTAGACAACAACGGAGCATTAGGAGTATTTAACTACGAACACTCAAACATGAGTTGGGAAATTCTATCCATGATAACCCCGCCTAATTGTGGATTTATCTATAACAGTTATTTGGTGGAGTGTGAAGGAAAACTTCTGTCTGTGTTGTTAGGACGTCTAGGACATTGGGTTCGTATTTATAGACTGAACGAATCTATGATGGTCTGGATTGAAGTTAAACATTTGGGGAAGCATATGTTGTTTCTTAGCAGTACATCTTGTATCTCAGCAATTGCTCCAACTAGTCAAATGGAGAACAAGATCTACTTTCCGAGGTTGCATAACGAAGAAATATTATATTATTCTCTTGAAACCGGTATGTATCACTCTGTTGGGAGTAATCATTCTGCTAAAGATTTTCATGATTCCAGGGAGAAATTACATTGCAGTTGGATAGAACCTAATTGGTCAGAGATCTCAGATCACTATCTCGATTGGCTTAACATCTAGCTACATTCTTAGCCTCCTCTTGCATTTCTATTTTCCTGTCCTGTAACAGAAGTAGTTTCTGATTTATATGTATTCTGCATGAACTATGATTTCTTTTAAGATGGTCAGTGACTGCATTTGCATGTTTATCATCTGAATGCTGAAATCCTACTGTCTGGATGCTTATAGTTGTTATTTTGCTGTGTCCGCATTAATGGCAACTACAAGATGAAACTTAGCTTATATAAAGACAACTCTCTTTATTGATGTTTAGAAAATCTCTCAAAACTAAACACAAGCTCTAATCTTGCTCATATGATCAACCACAATTTAGGTGATCATATATATATAAAACTATGAATTCCTTTTCCTAGTCCTATTATCTTATTACATGTCTTTCCTTTTCTTAGAACTAGATGACTTCTAATTCCCTTAGGATTACATTAATTTCCTAATCTTGTCCTAACCAGCTTGTTAGTGACTTCTATGTTGAAGTTTAACCAACATTCTCCCCGTTAAGCTTCAACCTTACCCGTGACATATCTTGTACTCCAAGTAATTGTCTCATTTCTTCAAACTTGATCCGAGCTAATGCCTTTGTCAATATATCTGCTTTCTGCTCAGTTCCTGGTATGTGTTCAACGTTAATGACCTCCTTCTCGATGCATTCTCGTATGAAATGATACCTTTTGTGAATGTGTTTCGTCTTCCCATGAAACACTGGATTTTTAGTGAGTGCAATTGCAGACTTATTATCAATCTTGATGAGAACTTTTTCAGGTTCTCTTCCTTTGATTTCACCCAACAGTTCTTGAAGCCATATTGATTGTTTAGCTGATTCTGTTGCAGCCATAAACTCAGCTTCACAGGATGAGAGGGCTACAATGTCTTGCTTCTGTGAACACCATGTAATAGGTGCTTCTCCAAGATAAAATATATGAACAGTTGTACTTTTTCCATCATCTTGGTCAATATTATAACTGCTGTCACTATACCCAACAATTTCTTTTGATCCTCCTCGACCATACTTCAATCCATAGCTGATTGTTCCTCTTAGATATCTCAATATCTGCTTTATTACATCACCATGAGACTTGCGTGGACTCTGCATATAACGTCTTGCTACTCCCACAGAGAAAGCCAAGTCTGGTCTTGTGTGTAACAAGTATCTAAGGCATCCAACATTTCTTCTATAAGTCGTTGGGATCAATCTCAGCTTCTTCTTGTGCCTTTGAAACTTTAAGTCCAAACTCCATTGATATCTTAGTTGGATTACAAGTTTCAAGTCCTGCTTCTTTCAGAATTCTCCTTGCATAAGTTTCTTGTTTAATCTGAATCCCATCTACTCCTTGATGGACTTCTATGTCAAGGTAATAAGTGAGTTTTCCGAGGTCTGACATCTCAAACTTTGATGACATTTCTCTCTTGAACTCATTGATCACCTTAAGGGAGTTGCCAGTCAAAAATAGATCATCTACATAGACTGCAATCACAAGAAGCGTTCCCTTTTCTTCTCTTCTGTATACTGATGTTTCTTTAGAGCACTTAAGAAATCTGATTTCTTTTAAGATTTGATCTAACTTTGTATTCCAGGCTCGAGGGGCTTGTCTTAGACCATATAAAGATTTTGATAACTTATAAACCTTATGCTCTTGTCCTTTTACTTCAAAACCTCTTGGTTGTTCAACATACACATCTTCTCGCAATTCACCATGTAAGAATGCTGTCTTAACGTCTAAGTGGTGAATTTCCCATGAGTTTGATGTTGCTTCTGCTATTAAGAGACGAATTGTCTCTAGTATAGAAACTGGTGCGAAAACTTCATCAAAGTCTATGCCTGATTCTTGAACGTATCCCTTAGCTACAAGTCTTGCCTTGTATTTGTTGACAGTACCATTAGCATTCCGTTTTATTTTGAAGATCCACTTAAGACCAATCACTTTTACCCCACCTGGATTATCAACTAGAAACCAAGTCTTGTTTCTGTTGATTGAAATAATTTCTTCTCTACATTCTTGTGTCCATTTAGTCGAGACCTTTGCTTCCTGAAAATTCCTTGGTTCATCATTAACAGAAAGTAGCATAATCTCACATTCTTCTGCAGCTTGAAGAACATAATCCTTCAGATACTGTGGCTTTTGTATCTGTCTTGTTGATTTTCGCAGTGGAATTGGTTGAATTATTTCATCGATCTCTTCTTCTTCTTCTTTTTGTTCTACTTCTTCGTTATTCTCAGTGTTTTCATTATTCTCTTCTTCTTCTTGATTAACATCATTGTTTCCATTGGTATTGATGATTATGGGTCCTTCGCCTTCATCAATTACTTGACCCCATCTCATGTGAAACATTCCTGGATCCCTACTTGGTCCATCATTAGTTTCTTTCCAGTATCAGTTTGCTTTTTCATCGAATACCACATCTCGACTTACTATCACTCTTTTCGTTGTTGGATTGAATAATCTGTAAGCTTTGGATCCAGGCTCAATTCTTAGATTCACAAGAGTCTGAGATCGATCATCCAGTTTCTTAAGAGTTGCAGAATCAACTTTTGCGTATGCTTTGCAACCAAACACTCTTAAATGATCTATGTTTGGTTTTTTCTTTCGCAAACTTTCATATGGAGTCATGTCTTTCAGAGCTTTCGTAGGTATCCTGTTTATTAGGTATGTGGAGTGTCGTACAGCTTCTCCCCATAGATAATTAGGTACCTGCATAGCCTTTAAAGAACTTCTTGTCATCTCCATTAGAGTCCTGTTTCTCCTCTCTACCACTCCGTTTTGTTGTGGTAGCCCTCGAATCATCTTGTTCTGAGACATAGTTTTTAAGGTTCTGAAACTTATGTGTCCTAATCTTGCATGCCACTTCCATGTCTGATCTTCCATTCTCATATTCAGACATAATGGCCTTCCAATCATGAGACTTATCTTGTAGAGTCTATTCTGTGAGCGTGAGACTCTAACTAAAAGTCTTCCACTTGGGCCATGAACTGTTAGATAATATTGTCGCATTCTAACATCACATCCAACTTCTGTAACTTGTCCTAAGCTTAGAATGTTGCTTTGTAAGTTTGGGATGAAGTAGATGTTTGTGACAAGCTTCTGTTCTCCGGTCTTGATCTGAAATAGAATTGATCCTTTCCCTTCAATTTCTACAGAAGATCCATCCCCAAACTTCACTTGTCCTTTGATTTTCTCATTGAGTTCAGAAAAGTAGTGTCTCTTACCAGTCATGTGATTGCTGGCTCCATTATCTAAATACCAGATTCCTTCTTCTCCATCCTTTGATTTGTAGTTCTTTGGTATTAGTTTCCCTTCGTTTAAGAATACAACTTCGTGCATGAAAAGAGATGTATCTGCTTCCCTTGTTTCACTCTTGTTTGTTTCTTCCATCTTTTGTATTCTTTCAGGGCATACAGAGGAGAAGTGTCCTGGTTTATCACATCTGTAACAAATAATGTTTGATCTATCCTTCTTTTCTTTCCCTTGGTTTTGATCATTCTGACTTGTTGTTCTATCTTGTGAGTTAAACCTTCCTCCCCTTCCTCGGCCTCTGTTTCCTCTTCCACCTCTTCCTCTTGTCGCAGAGTTTTGTTGGTAAGAGTTTGTGTAAAAGAGTTTTCCTTGAGTTTCTCTATTGTTTTCTTCATCAAGGATTCTTTCTTCATATGCTTTCAATCTTCCAATTATATCTTCATAGCTAGTCTTCTTTAAATCTAAGACTTGTTCGAGGGAAGCTATGATATGAATATACTTGGATCTTGGTAAACTATTGAGAAACTTCTTTACCAGTTTATCTTCATCAATGGATTGCCCAAGTGACACAGCTTTTGAGGCTATCTCTGATAGCTTTCCTGCAAAGCTATCAATAGTATCAGTGTCTTTCATCTTCACTCTTTCAAATTCGGACATTAAGGTTTGCAGACGGGCTTCTTTAACTCGATCATCTCCGATATTACGTGCCTTTATTGCATCCCAAATTTTCTTCGAAGTTTCCTGTTCACCAACTTGTAGAACAAGACATTCTGGTATTGCTTGAAATAGTAATCCAATGGCAACATTGTTTTTGTCTGGGTCCAATGTACCAGGATCAATTGTTTCCCAAACTTTGTAGATTTTCATCAGTACCTTCATTCTCATGGCCCATATTGTGTAGTTTGTGGCGTTGAGGATTGGAACTTGTATTGATGGTGGCGTGAACTGTTTTGCACCCACAATGGTGGTTTCGTTTGCCATGGCTCAGAAACAAGCTCTGATACCAATTAATGGCAACTGCAAGATGAAACTTAGCTTATATAAAGACAACTCTCTTTATTGGTGTTTAGAAAGTCTATCAAAACTAAACACAAGCTCTAATCTTGCTCATATGATCAACCACAACTTTGGTGATCATATACATATAGAACTATGAATTCCTTTTCCTAGTCATATTACCTTATTACATGTCTTTCCTTTTCTTATAACTAGATGACTTCTAATTCCCTTAGGATTACATCAATGTCCTAATCTTGTCCTAACCATCTTGTTAGTGACTTCTATGTTGAAGTTTAACCAACACGCATTCCGTATCCGTCTTCATACTGGTATTTATCTGGATGTTTTATTTTGTTTTACTCTTTACCTTGCAATTGATATGTCAGATTTATTAAATCCAGCTCTGTACACGATAATAGTATAATAACCAAGTTCATTAGAAAAATCTTTACCTTGTTCTTTGGAAGTCAAAACCGTGTTATTGGTAACAAACATGCATCAATGGAGTAAATCCTATATGTTGGAAACCTATAAAATAAAAAGAGTAACCAGAAAATAAATAGAAAGAGATATCAATCAGAAAAACATGGTGATACTGGCTCAGAGATAAAGAAACGTGCACCCTGATTTATAAGGGGTGCACATATTTGGACTCTGAGAGATAAAGATGTTTTTACCCCAGTTATCTGAAACTAAACTCTAAACATAACACAAGCTCTTTAGCCATAAGTCATAATAAGTCCTCCATTTCTTGGGTTAATAAAAAAAAAACCCTTAATATCCAAGTGACGGTAACAGTAATGTGTTTCTTGGGTTGTGGTGAAGAGTTTAGTCCAAGTGCCCGTCGCTCAATAATCCTGCTAACCATTTGTTTGTTATCAAACAATCGTTACCAATGATTAGTTTGTCTCCAGCAACAATAAAAATGTCGTAGATTTCGACAAACCCCGTACAACGCTTCAATGAATATCGATTCAGTAATCTAAAATGTCAAAAAATGGAAATCTCAAGTATCTTCTTTTTGCTCCTATTTTCTGACTGTGATCGTAACAGAGAACTTTGATCGACTAAGGTCCATTGTCACAGATTAGAGGGTATAATAAGATAAATCTGTACAATATGTTCTTAACTTGTTTAATAGGAACCAGATTTTACTTTATATAATTCCATACTTGTGTAAATTCTGAGGTTTCTTTACTACTGCATGACCAGTGAAGGGCACCATTTCAAAGCAATCCAAGAGTTGGTGTATCGTCAGGAAACCTGTAAGAGTTATGCGTTTTCCATGAATCTGATCGTAGAGTATAGGCAAAAAATTGAAAAGAATTTTCAGCTCATACCTTCAAGTCATCATCGTTACAATCATAACCAAATCCATACCCAGTGTTGTAAATGCTCATAATTGAAAGTTCGCACGATGGTATTTTCTAACATATATTCTCTAGCACATAGGTTCCAGAAACATAGTTTTTCCCACAGGAGAACGAGGCATATGATAATGAACTAATGATGTAAACAGAACAAGCCATCACTAGAACCAAAAATTGTAACACACATGTGTTCGTGTTATCATCGAAAGGAAATTCTAGCATTGGTGCTTTTTGATGATAACAATGGTGTTGAAGCATAATTCACGGAGTAAATCCTATATCTTGGAACCCTATTAAAATCGTTGGGTGCAATAATCAAAATAAAGAAAAAAAATAAAATAAGCAAAGGTATTGATACTTAGCTCCTTTATAATGGAAGTGATCGATTGACGAAACGAACGAGCTTCTCATATCTCCACAACAGCAACAAGGCAAAACTTTGGAAAAACAGAGTGAGACACGTGTTCAACACGTTGCCCTTAAGACATTAGCGCCCGGCTACATTCAAGATTGATGCTATAGCCCTCACAGGACGGATATCTCCAGGATAAAATACCCTACTACACCTACTACTAGCATATGTAGTAGATGCTCAACTTGAGCTTGGCAACTCCGAAAAAACCGTTAAGGAAAATCGCGAACTCTTAAGAAACGCTATAAAATATTTTCCCTTAGGGGTTCCTCTAAAATAGCGCAACTCCTTTCCCATAGATTTTATAAAAGTAGTGAATTTCTTTATTAATGGAATAAAAAATTTAAGAAGAGGAAACTCCACAATGTGGGACTAATAAGTTTTTCATTCACAAAAGAAAACAATAAATTATTATTTTTATTAAAATTATTAAAAATCAATTTTTATTAATCGTTTTCCAACAAAAATCGTATAGTATCAACCTAGGACTGTTTTCGCTATCATGTATACCCTGATAAAGATGATACTTAATACCGGTGTTATTGACAGTGTAGCTTTTTTGGCCTTTGTGTGCATTGACTCAAATGTTTAGAACTGAACATTTATTCATCAGTTTTGTGTGCAAATTAAGCTAAGGAAATCACCTGAAAGAGGTGAGAGATAAGATTCTATCTGTTGTAAACCAGAAATGTTAAACTAGGAGATTCTAAATTCTTAAAACTAAGACGCCAACTTGAAACTAGGAGTATCAAGAAGCTGACATATGTATTAAAGGTTTATGTACTGCTTTGGAAACCTGTAAGAGTGTAGGGTTTGAGTTGTTTTCCATGACTACGATTGTAATGTATAAGAACGTTCAATACATACTACAAGATTCGTATATAACATCGTGTTCGCTTGGCATGATTAACTCAAGCAACATTGCATTTAGATAGAGAAATCAATCAGGAAAAAACAGTTACATATAACTGAGTAGAAGATAAAGATGTTTTTATCTTACTGTTAGCTGTTATAATTAGTAATCCTTGGTTCTTTTTTCTATATAAGTACGTGAGTTAACTGAAACTAAACTTTCGACATAACACTGGCTCTCCAGCCTATTGATATCAATACCAGGAATAGAGCGAGACGTAACTAGTTCTCCGTCTCTTCGATTAATTAAAAAAAATCGCCAATCGGAATTCATTAATATCTCACTATTTACAGAAGACCAAATCGGCTCCAAGTAACGATAACTTCCAAGTGTTTCATGGGATGCGGTGAGGAGTTTAGTCCAACTGCAAGTCACTCCATAATCCCGCATCACCCATATATCGATGCAGACAAGTTTTTTACTACAAACTAAACAAAGGATGTCGTCTAACACTCCCAATTTTGTATACAAGTCAGAGAAGGATCCTTTAATATTACGATACGGCTCTGGAAATGGCAATTCAATGACTGTTTCATCTTTAATATCAAAAGAAACTATTACTGGATTGGATGTTTCTTTGTTATGGCATGACCACTGAAGAACTCCGTTAAAAAGCAATCCAGGTTTTACTCTTCCTCTAGGAAACACGTAAGAGTATATTGTTTGAGTACTTCTTGTTGGATTAACTTCAACATAGAAGTCACTAACAAGCTAGTTAGGACAAGATTAGGAAATTGATGTAATCCTAAGGGAATTAGAAGTCATCTAGTTCTAAGAAAAGGAAAGACATGTAATAAGGTAATAGGACTAGGAAAAGGAATTCATAGTTCTATATATATATGATCACCAAAGTTGTGGTTGATCATATGAGCAAGATTAGAGCTTGTGTTTAGTTTTGAGAGATTTTCTAAACATCAATAAAGAGAGTTGTCTTTATATAAGCTAAGTTTCATTTTGCAGTTGCCATTAATTGATATCAGATCTTGTCTACACCGATCCATGGGAGACGAGAGCACCATCATACGTACAAGATTTTTCACAAGCACAGTTGAAGCTTAACGGGGAGAATGTTGGATTAACTTCAACATAGAAGTCACTAACA
The DNA here is from genome assembly GCF_003573695.1 of Papaver somniferum. NCBI lineage: Eukaryota > Viridiplantae > Streptophyta > Magnoliopsida > Ranunculales > Papaveraceae > Papaver > Papaver somniferum. Next base: position 7,026,792 of record NC_039361.1, read on the forward strand.
AGCTGGTTAGGACAAGATTAGGAAATTGATGTAATCCTAAGGGAATTAGAAGTCATCTAGTTCTAAGAAAAGGAAAGACATGTAATAAGGTAATAGGACTAGGAAAAGGAATTCATAGTTCTATATATATATGATCACCAAAGTTGTGGTTGATCATATGAGCAAGATTAGAGCTTGTGTTTAGTTTTGAGAGATTTTCTAAACATCAATAAAGAGAGTTGTCTTTATATAAGCTAAGTTTCATCTTGCAGTTGCCATTACTTCTCCATGAATCCGATCGTAAGGTATTGATCAAAACTTGAGAAGTATATGGAATACAAACCAACTTTTAACCTTCATTCTTAGAATCATAACCAAATCCATAACCAATGTTGTACCGCATGGCCAAACTTGAATAATTAATGATTGATGGAATTTGTATTTTCTTATATTCTCTAGTACATGGATTCCAAAGACATAAACAACTAGTTTTATCAACACCATTACCGTCGTTGTAACCACTAATAAATAAACAAATCAAACCATTACAAGAACCCAAGAGTTCAACAGAACAAATATTCTCGTTATACTCGAACAGAAAGTGTATTGACGGTGTTCTTGATGTTAAGTTAAATACTGAAGCATAATCCGTGGAGTAAATCACATATCTCGGAGAACGACGAGGATTGTAAGCAATAACCATCAGCTTATGGTTGTTTTTGCTATTTAGGACAGTCTGATTAAGATGATACTGAATAAATTTAGGCTTAAAAAGCAGAGAATACCAACCCTTACAATCGCACCTACAACTTAAGATGGAATTCGCTGGTAACTTGAGGAAGATGTCTACCTGAATCTCTTACGGAAAGCTTGAGAAAACCATCTATGAAATATTTAGGGCGTCAAAGAAGAGATTCTTTGGAGTAAATTATTCTTATGACCCTATATATTTTGGGTCTTACTCTTATGACCCCAGGGTCATAAGAATAATTAAGTAAATTATCCTGAAGGCCCTACTATAATATTATAAATTAGTTTACCATAATAACCTTCGACAAAATATGAAATTCAACTGTTATGTATCATTATATCCCCATAGGGCTGGCAATGGATAACCGATATCCGATATCCATTTCCGAAATCCGACATCATATAGGATTTAATCCGACATATCAGATAACGGATATCGGAATCCGATATGCTATCGGATATTTCCTCTTAACGATATCGATATCGATATCGGAATAGGTTGTTTCCGTTAGGTTAATATCCGATATCCGATAGTCTAGGGGTGTACTTGTAATTTCCTACCCCTAGGTATATGTGTCGCATGTCGGGAGAGAATGACCCATTTCATTCATTCTACCAAAAGTCCGTTTTTTCTCATTCTCTAACAGTGATTCACTGGTTCGTGATTTGATCGAGAGAGGGGGACTGAGCGATCGATTTGATCGTGATTTGGTCGAGAATATTGATGATTAGAGACTCTCAATCAAGAAGTAAGTCATTGTTTGTGTTTTCTATTATTGTTTCGAAGTTTAGGTTTTTTTCCCCAAATCGATTGCGTATTTAATTGTTTTTGTTGTCTATTATTGTTGCGAATAGCGGATTGTAGGTGGGTTTGATGTATATTTTGAATTATAAAATTGTATGATGTTTAATTTTGATTTTAGAGAGTTAGGGTTTGTGATGTTCTTCCCTAAATTAGAAATTAGGGTTTATAAAAAGAACTTAGAAGGGAAATAACTGTTTGAGTTTCTATTGGATTTATATGAATTTGAAATTCTTTGTTGTATGGTATCAAAAAATCAAAGTATTTGAGAACTAATTTTGTCTTTACTTCCTTTGTTCCTTCAGCAATAGCTAGTTGCCACAGGAAATAGTTTGAAGAAGCAAGATTGATCCAAGGGTTAAATCTTTTGTATCGTCTGGAGGATCATCTTCTTGGCACATATCAAGTAGGTTTTCTATCTGTTAGTTTTCTATCTGTTAAAGCAAGTTAATGCCTAATCGATTGTTTCGAATTTAAATCTTCCTTTTAGTTTAATTTTGTCATTTCTATGTTAATATGTCAACTGATTTCAAGAAATCTTTGTGAGATTTTGCCCCTGCTACTTTCATTTTTATACTATTTGGAATCACTATTTGTAGTAGAAAACAATCAAGTAAATGTAGAAAAGAGGAAAGTAAATGACCAAAACAACAGAGCCTGGAGTTATACAGTTATGAGTGTAAGGAATGATTCACCATGCCAAATAACAACATTTGTACCTGAATAAGGATTTTGACGATAAAAGCTTAGATGTCAGGTTTCTCCTAGAGAGACAACTGTGATCTCGGTGCTAATGAAAGAGTTCTTTCCTTCTTGAACCTGAACTTGTTGACAAGTTCCTTTGAGCCCTTACAACTGTAGCTGGTATAAGCATGTATAAACAGCTATAACGTAATGAACAAATATAAGCATGTTTAATCCTTTTTTATGTCATATGTACATTAATGAACTCATGAACTGTGTGTTTATTTCTGGGTTGTCGTTGTTCTCAGAATGTCTCAAAGTGAAAAAGCATCCAATAGAGTTGGAACTCCAAGCTGCAGTCAACCAATTTCCCAACATCCAGAACAAGAAGATCAAAGTGTTGCTTCAACAATTGCTTCAACAGCACCTTCTTCGAGTAATAAGAGATCATTGGCAGAAGTAGCAGATGAAAATCATCCACTTGTTATTGCTTTATTGAAGAAATTGCGCACAACAAGGTCACCTTCATGGGATGAATTCACTAGGAAAATCATTGTAGAGCCTGATAAAGATAACCCGGTTAAGGAAGTGGTTGTCCTTATGGGTGAATGTCATCATTGCAAAAAGTTGGTACCTGATTGTAGTGAACAAGGAACTACCCGCTTGGCTCAACATTTAAGAATCTGTCCCCAGAAGCCTCAAAACAATCCAGGCCAGATGAAGATTACCACTGCAGTTAAAAAAGCAGGTACTAACCAAGTTAAATTACTTAATTACAAGTATGATCCAATAGTTACTAGGAACTGCCTTGCTAAAATGATTGCTAAACATGATTACCCACTTAACATGGTTGAGCATTTCTATTTTAGAGATTTTGTTAAGTCTTTGAACCCTGCTGCGAGAATGCCATGTAGGAATACAAGTAAAGCTGATGTGTTGAGGTGTTACGCTGAAATGAAAGGTGAATTGCAATTACAGTTAGAGAATTTGACTTCCAAATGTAGTCTCACAACTGATATGTGGACTGCCAAACACACTAAAGATGGTTATTGTTGTGTCACATGCCATTTTATAGATGATGAGTGGAATTTGATTGCCAAAACCTTAGCTTACATTGTAGTGCCATCCCCGCATACAGGAGATGTTCTCTCAGATTTTATCAAAACTTGCACATTGGAATGGAACATTGATAGGAAGTTTTTCGCTTTGACTGCTGATAATGCTCCAGCTAATGGTGTTATGATGAGAAATCTTATTAACTGTCTAGATGGTAAGAATTATTTGTTGCTTCAAGGAAAATTGTTTCACATGAGGTGTAGTAACCATATACTGCATTTGATTGTATTGTATGGCATGAAAGTAGCTGCTGTGTTTATAGAGGGTATTAGAGATTGTGTTAAGTATGTAAAGTCTTCACAAGCTAGGAAAGAGAAGTTTGAAACAACATTGACACAATGTAGATTGTCTGGAGAAGTTAGTTTAGATGTGGACACAAGGTGGAACTCCACTTTTACGATGCTTAAGAATGCAATTAAACTGCGAGAAGGTTTTCATAGACTTAGTGAGTTCGATTCTGACTTCGATATTATGCCATCAAGTGAGCAGTGGGACCAAGGAATAGAAATTTGTAATTGTTTAGAGGCATTTAATAATATTTCAACTGAGTTTGCAGGGATTAAGTATCCAACTTCAAATCTTTATTACAATGGGGTATACAAAATTAACCAAAGCATCACAAGTTGGGAAGATAGTACTTTTGAGTATGTCAGAGAAATGGGGTTGAAAATGAGAGAAAAGTTTAATGCATACTGGAGTGAAAGTAACTTGATTATGAGCATTGGAGTAGTTTTAGATCCAAGATATAAGGAAAAATGGGTTAGGTTCACATATAAGATAATTTTTGGGGATAATGAACGTGCATCAGTTGAGTATGAGAAGTTCAGAATAGACTTGACCAAAATTTTCAAGGCATATGAATCTCAAAACAACACTTCAGCTCCTGCTTTGTTTAGCAACTCTGTCTCTCGCATGGATGTAAGAGGCCCAGGTACAACTAACCCAGATTATGCTACTTTTCTGTTGGAAAATGATGAATATGATGTTCAAAAATCTGAGTTAGAGACGTACTTAGAAGAACCAATTCTTCCAACTGTGTCACCCCAAGATGAATACAATTTTGATATATTGAGTTGGTGGAAGCTAAGTGCCGCTAAGTACCCAATTCTATCAAAGATAGCAAGGGATGTGTTGGCTGTTCCGGTGACCAGTGTAGCATCAGAGTCCATGTTCAGCGATGGTGGAAGGGTTCTAACAACACACAGAGCTTTATTAAGTCCAGAATTAGTCCAAGCACTTCTATGCTTAAGTGATTGGCTTCCAGGCTCCTTTGATGCAGGTAAATCTTCTTTTCCTTTGCTTAGTTCTTTTCCTTTGCTTTTCTGTGATGCATCATGTACCATTAGCTGATCGAACAACAATTGAATCTTTCATTTTCTGCAACAACCAAGGAAAGCATAACCATGAGCATGACCATGAGTACTGAGTAGCATGAGTATGGACAAACATGTATAAACCCTGTTGCTAGTATAACTCCACCTGCAAATGCGCTTTTATCATATTGTTTCGTTTGTTTCGTTTTGTTTCGTTTAAACCTTGTTGCTAGTATAAACCATGTTTGCTTCTCTTTTGTTTCGTTTGTGAATGCAGATATGGAAGTCATCGACTGAAGTTGATGCAATGATGCAACATATAACCAGGCATCCAAGGAAGATCATCACTAGCAAGTTGTTTGACATTATTGTTAAGTCTATGTACAAGAAGACATGGTTTTTTCTCTTTTGTTGTTGTGTACTTTAGTTTGCAGACTATTTGGTTGGGTGTTTGTAGTTTTTTTCTTCATGTGTGATGTGACTGAGACACTGGAGTAGTGTCTGTGTGGGTTTTTCTGTCTTTCAGTTAAGCTAAACACTTGAAAATTCTGTTAAATTTCAGATTTTGCTTCTGTCCAACAAAACCGGAAATTAACGGATAAAAATCCGATATCCGATAGGTTAACCTTAACCTTATCGAATTGGATATTTGATATCCGTCGGATGTTATCGGATACCGGATATCCGATAACCCTTAACCTTAACCTTATCGGTATGGCCAATATCCGGCGGATATTTATCCACTGCCAGCCCTATATCCCCATTTCTCTGCCCGTTTCACAACTGGTAAACAGTTTCATAACTACTCTCAGAGAAGAAATTAAAATTTTTAAACCCAAATTCATCATCTCCTTCGTCAAATCGATTATCATCGTCAATCATTATCTTCATCGTCAAATCGATTATCATCGTCAAAAAAAAATGGGAAAAAGAAAACCTAGAAAAAATACGAATTGTTCTTCTGATTCAGAAGAATAAGAAACATCGAAGAAAGTACTGCATGCAAAAAAAATGGTATAATTTCTGTTGATTTAAATCTTTACTTGTATAGAGTTGATTTAGTTGATACTTTTTGCACGGGCTAAAAGTTGAATTTTGATTTTGAAGGAGCATCAAAATCTGGAGAATCAAAACCTAACAACAACAAACGTATAAGAATGGACCAAGAAATTGAATCTGATGAAGAACAAACTGATTTGTCTGAATCAAATGAAGCACAAATTGAATCATTTGAAAGAGGTATAGGTTTTTCATGTTGATATGTTTTCATTTCTGCAGATTAAGAAATGTGTGAGTAATATCTCCACAAAATAAAGTGTGGATTTTATCTTCACAAATAAATTATTAGCTAATTGTACTTATTTGTTTTATAGCTCATATGTTGCTTTAACTATTGTTACATAAAATGTGAAGAAAATCTAGTGTAACTTAAAATATACGGTGTAACTTAAAATATGTATTTGTTTTGTAGGAGCCATTAATATGAAGAAATTTGGTAAACGTAGCAAGAAACATATTGATTCTGATGACGAAGAAAGTACTAAATGTTAGATGTTTCTGGATTTAATGCTCAATGTTACTCAAACATATAATAGATTTTTTTAATTTCTGTACTCCACATTTTCATTAGATATCAGAGTGACATGCTAAAAAGTCGTATTTTGTTTACGCAGAAGCATATGAAACAAGCTCAAAAAGTAGAAGTCTAAGAAAAGTACTGGCAAAAAAAATAAATTAAGAAATCGATTTGGTTGCTGGATCATCTAAGAAAGGTATTTCCTGGCAGGCGATATAAACAAAAAACAATCTTTCTCATATGCAACTGAGCAGGCTTCGCTCGACTCTCTGACTAGTAATTTGTATCTTCAAAAATTAATTTTTAGATGCTTTTTCCTAGTAATGTGTGAGTATTATCTCCACGAAATAGTGTGGATAGTATCTTCACTGAATCAATTTTTTAGTTAATTTGATTATGTAGATAATCTGCATAGTATAATGAATGTGTAGATACTCTGCATAGTATAAAGTTGTTTGGTTTCTTTTTTCTTTAAATATTGTTACTTATAATATGTATTTGTTTTTGTATGAACCATTAACATGAAGAAATCTGGTAAGCGTAATAACAAACAAATTGAATCTGATAAGGAAGAAGGTACTAAATGTTAGGTGCTTTAATTAATGTTAGGTGCTCTATCAGTTGTTACTTCATTAGAGTGACACGTTAAAAAGTCGTATTTTGTTTCTGTAGTAGCATATGAAGCAAGTATGAAAAATAAGAAGTTTAAGAAAGGTGGTGTTGGACCAAAAACTTAATTCCCACTAAGATAAATATCCCAATTGTTGAGATGAATTAAACTCATAATGGATCAATTTATAATCAGGTCGTGAAGAAATTTCTGGCATTAAATTTGAACCTTGTACCATCTCATAGATCATTGGTTTGTTTCTTTGTTGTATTTTTGTTTTGATATATGTTAATAGAGAAACTAGTGTTGATATATCCTACACAAAAATGGGTGTTTGTGGATATAAACATCAAAAGTGTGTATATATCCTACACAATGGTGTTTGTGGGTATATCCTACACAAAAATAAAAACCAATGAAGAAGAAGGTGTTAAATATTTCTAGCTTGGTGAGGTAAACAGATAGTAATTGTTAAATTTCTCTCTGCCATTTCTTATGTACCCTTGAAATTTGGGTTTTTAGGTGTTTCGTTATTAATATCACTGAATTTCTTTTGTTGGTTTATGTTTTGGTTGAATGAAGTGAAAGTGTTAGACAAAATCGAGCCTCATTGGGTGGAAGGTGGTATATGTAAGGTTGGAGATGATCTACATCTTTGGCCTGGTGTTATACTTTCTCCACACAAGGAGATTATAGAGTTGTCGCTGAGTTGTAAGTATAATTTTACATGTATAAGGTATTCGATTTTAACTGTTTTGATACTATTGAATCCCTACTTTATAATGCTATAAAATTGTGTTATCATGTCATTGAGTAATCCGGTAATTTCCACATGAGTATAAAATATTTGCGTGAATGGTATCTGCACCAAAACATTGTGTGAATAATGTCTTCAAAAAATAAAGTTTAATTAATTTGTACTTGTTGTGCAAATTCATATGCTTAAGATCATGTGTATTAGTGTTACGTTTCACGTTGATATGTTAAAGCTCATATTTTTAAGTTGAATTTGTCTGTATTTTTAAGCTGAATCTATCTCTATGTATATGCTACTAGGTTTCATATGGATACGTCTATATTTCAGCAGAAAAACATTTGTGTGAATGGTATCTGCACCAAAACATTGTGTGAATAATGTCTTCACAGAATAAATTTTAGTTAATTTGTACTTGTTGTGTATATTCATATTCTTAAGCTCATGTTTATTAGTGTTAGGTTTCATGTTGATACGTTAAAGCTCATATGTTTTAGTTGAATTTGTCTCTATGTATATGCTACTAGGTTTCATGTTGATATGTCCAAAAAAATATTTGTGTGAATAGTATCTACACCAAAAATTGGTGTCAGTAATGTCTTCACACAATGAATTTTAGTTAATTTGTACCCGTTGTTCAGATTCATACGCTTAAGCTCACTGAATTTCTCTCTGCCATTTCTGATGTACCCTTCAAATTTGGGTTCTTAGGTGTTTCGTTATTAATATCACTGAATTTTTGTTATTGGTTTATGTTTTTGTTGAATGAAGTGAAAGCGTTAAACAAAATCAAGCCTCATTGGATGGAAGGTGGTATATGCATAGGTTGGAGATTATCTACATCCTTGGCCTGGTGTTATACTTTCTCCACACAAGCAGATTATAGAGTTGTCGATGAGTTGTAAGTATAATTTTACATGTATAAGGTATTCGATTTTAACTGTTTTGATTCTATTGAATCCCTACTTTATAATGCTATAAAATTGTGTGTAAGCATGTCACGGAGTAAGCCAGTAATTTCCGCATGAGTATAAAATATTTGTGTGAATGGTATCTACACCAAACATTGTGTGAATAATGTCTTCACAAAATAAAGTTTAATTAATTTGTACTTGTTGTGCAAATTCATATGCTTAAGCTCATGTGTATTAGTGTTAGGTTTCATGTTGATATGTTAAGGCTCATATTCTTAAGTTGAATTTGTCTGCATGTTTTAAGCTGAATCTATCTCTATGTATATGCTACTAGGTTTCATATTGATACGTCTACATTTCAGCAGAAAAACATTTGTGTGAATGGTATCTGCACCAAAACATTCTGTGAATAATGTCTTCACAGAATACATTTTAGTTAATTTGTATTTGTTGTGTAGATTCATATGCTTAAGCTCATCTTTATTAGTGTTACGTTTCATGTTGATACATTAAAGCTCATATGTTTTTGCTGAATTTGTCTTTATGTATATGCTACTAGGTTTCATGTTGATATGTCCAAAAAAATATTTGTGTGAATAGTATCTACACCAAAAATTGGTGCGAGTAATGTCTTCACACAATGAATTTTAGTTAATTTGTACTCGTTGTTCAGATTCATACGCTTAAGGTCTTGTACATTATAAAATATATAGATTGAATTCAGGATAAACGGGTGCATGATGTCTGCACAATATAAAATGTGTGTATGTTTTCTACACAGCTTAAATTTTTTGAATACATATATGCATAATTATTAATTTTGAAATGAATGCATAATGAATTCATATCGTACTTGTTACTAAGTTATTTTATGAAATTCTTTTCAGTTTTTTGTCCAGCACAAAGATACCATGCAAACAACATTGAAACACGCAGTTTCATTACCAATATCAAATATGACCTCTAGTGTGAAGAAGATCATGATACCCTTGTGCCATGAAGAGGGAAACAACAACTTTCAAGTTACTCACTGCAACCACCCCTGCAGAAAGTTGAAAAGAAGAAAATTGCATGGAATAACTGCAACAACATCTTTCAAGTTACTCACTTATTTTCAGATTGTTACTATATATATCTTAATAAGACATCTTATGTTCAGATTATTACTATATATCTTCAAACTACTACAGGTTTTTTCTCTTTATCAACATTAATCTTGAAATCCTGTTCATATGTATGACTGTTCTATTTTATCTTTGCTACATGCTTAATATCTGGGCAGAATAAAACGTGTGGGTAATTTCTGCACAGAGTATATTTCTGCAAAAATAGTTATGGATATAAGAAAGTTAAAAAGATTTGATTTTAAAAAGAGTTGCAGATACTTTTCAAGTTGGTTTTAAGTTGTTAGGTTCAATTTTTATTTGATCACAAATAGTTTCTTCGATAACTATCCAAAATAACTGAGAACAAAAAAAAACTGTGCATGACCCCAGCACATAAAAATATATGTGAAGAGTTTCTTCACATAATACCTTGACATGAAAACCAATGCAGTCTATAATAAGTTTATTCCTTCTCAAGATAAAAACCAATGCAATCTATAATAAATTTATTCCTTCTCAAGATAAAAACCAATGCAGTCTAGTAACATGAAAAAAAAACTAACATAATAATTTGTGTAAAAAAGATAAATGTAGCATCTCAGAACCCATAAAACTATATAAAAATGTAGTTCAAAGTAAAAAATTCACTTATAAGACAAAGTATTTTCCCAATTCATGTCCTCTTCTTCGACCATGGGAACATGGGAATCCGTTAACATCCCATCTTCGACAAGTACAACTCATAGCATACAACTCTACTAAATGCTTCTTTGGAGGAGCTAACGTATACACCTTGAACAAGCCCTCCCTTGCTTGCTTAACCCTGTAGCTTCTACCAACATCCTTAATGGTCTTAAGTATGTATTCCATTCTTGGTGTAAGATATGATTTCCACTTTTGAAATTCTTTCTTCCTTTTATACATGATCCATTCCATAAGATGAACCCGAATTTGTTCCGCTAAATAAGAATGTGGAAGACCCTTGTCATTTTTTATAAAATTATTGAAAGATTCGGCAACACTAGAACTCTTTTCTCCATAACGCATTCCCAAAAATGCATAGGCCCTATATGTTCAAATAAAATAGTGTGAACTCTTTTTACATTGTTAAGGTATTGAAAGATTCACCTAAAAATGTACATAATAACTGCACATGCCCTATATATTTTCAAAAAAAAAAAAACAGTGTGAATAGTATATCCACATAAACATATATATAGCAAAAACAAAGAACAAAAAAAACATACCTTGATTAGCATCCTTCCCCACAGCTACCAGTAGCGCACCCTTGTGTTTCCCGACAAGAAAGGTAGCATCAATGATTATCATAGGACGACAGAAGTTAAAGCCATGTATAGAAGCTATAAAAAATCTCTCAAACTTCTTGGAGACTTTATCAACTTCAAGGACAACTTCAATACCAGGATTATACTTCTTCACAACATCCACATACCATTGAAAGTCTGAATATGACTTAATATCATCTCCCCATAAAACTTGCTTTCCATACTCAAGACCCGAATAAGCTTGATGGTAAGTTAAATCTATCCCATAATCTAATTCAAAGATACTTTTGATATCAGAAAGCCTTCTTCGTGTAGATCGTATCTTATATCGTCCATTATGACACTTCGTACAAACTTACACTTGCATTTAAATTTGCGAGAATCAGCAATACCATCTCTGCATGTGTGCTCTTTATGAAATATTTTAATTTCAAACAGATCTAGGTTACCTTGGATGGATGAAGCATGGAATCTCCATTTACAAGTTGTCGTGGCGAACGAAGCACACTATAAAAATAAAAGAAAGAAAATCAAAAAAGAAGATACAAATATAACATCAAAAAGTGTGTATATTTCCACCACGGGAGAAAGTGTATGTATTTTCTGCACATGAAAAAATGTGAATACTACCTCCACAGGAAAATGCCTTAATAGTGTAACGATAAGGAGCAGTCTTTACGATTGCATATGGATATCCGGTGCTGATGCAATGCTTATCTACCAGACAAATTGTAAAGTATGAACTTTTTACCAAGATATGATGCACCCAAACAAGGACAATCAGACAAATTGTGTAAAAAATTTACTAGAATAGGTCTGTAAAAGATCAAACAATCTGATTGCTCATTCAAATTGTGCAATTTGAACATAACCAATGATTCCCACATGACATCTGATCAAAATGTCTCCGTGCCTTACCGAAATCACCACATCTCAAGTTCATATCTATCGTATTAGTACTCAATACTGTAGTTACTGGATTAACATCGACAGTCCCAGTTACCATAGATATAGTGTTAAGTGCAACATTTCCGTCTCCATAAACAAATATTTGCAAGAATTACTAAACTGAATTTACTGCACCAATGGTAATTCAATATCTCCGGTTCCATAAACCGCATCCAGAGACCTACATAGACCAACCAACCGATCCAACAAAGCTAGTTTGTTGGTTTTGGTTAGCAACATCTCCAGATTAAAGTGCATAATTTGCTATATACAGTGCATCTGTGGAATGAACTTAAGTATGATGAATAAAAATGAAATATATAGCATTCACAATACAAGCAATATGTACAAAGATTAAAGATTTATCATGTTTCCAGTGATGTACAAAAATTAAAACATATCATTAGATTGAACATGCATATTTTCGGCACAGATTGAACGTGTGCAGATTTCCTACACAGATTGAATGTGTGCAGAATTTCTACCCAGTTTGAATGTGTAAAGATTTTCTACACGGATTAAACATTTAGTGATGCTTGTAGAGATATGAAGTTTTTTTACCAAGTTATAATCCACTCAAACCAGAACAAGCAGATCAGCAAAAGATCAAATAATCTGATTGCTTGTTCAAATTGTGCAGTGTGAACATAACCAGTGCAAAAATGTTATGGATCCATTCAAAAGTAACACATATTACCTCAAATTGAAAGTTTCAACGAATTAGTTTTTCTTAATTAAAGATTGAACTCAGAAATTAAATATTTCATTTAAAGCCTATTGTTAGCAATAAAAATTTGAATAACAATGATAACTATTTCCGATAAAAATAGACGAAAACTGCGAGCGAAATTTCGAGAAGGAAAAAAATAAGAATCAAAACAAAAAAAGTGAGAATCAAACCCTGTTTAGCATGCATTCCGAGTTGAAGATCGAACCAATTTTTCCTGAACTAAGCTTGATGAGATGCTCATGAAGAGATTCATTTTGAGCCCATTAAATTGAATTAAAAATCTAAAAATCTGGTGTTTATTTCTCTCTCAATCGATTTAGATCAGAAGTTGAAAACCCGGAAATCAACACTGCAATCATTTTCTCATTCGATCTTTCTCTTTCTCCGAATCTCGATTTATTTCTCTCGTTCTCTCTTTCAATTTGTTTCTCAAAACTAAAACTGAGAAGGCTATTTTTGGTATAATTATTTTTCCGTGGAAGAAATCAGTAACTGAATTATTCCCATGACCTCGATATTTTTTCTGATGGCCCTCTCTCTCAACTGGGCTAAAATTTTTAAATTTGCTTCAAGCCCAAGGCCAAGAGAATAAGAGAGAGTGAGGAGAGGGTCAAACACTTAATTCCCACGATTCCTTGTCTTTCTACAATGTGAATTAGGTTTACTGATAAATTTGCTCACTCCATGGGGGTTAGGCCGGTTCCTATGGCAAATGGCTAAACCCTTCATTTTCCATGCCAGTTGACCTGGCAAACTGGTCGCGCCACTATGGGAGAAAACATAAGCGGTCGAGTCTCCACCGAAAGGTTGAGGAAAGACCGACCAGTTTTAAAGAGACCGCTAGCGGTCGAGATTCGGCCGCTACCGGTTTTGTAATCATCGCCGCTTATTAAATAGTGAAATAACGGCTATTCCCCAACCACCACCACCACCACCACCCCACCCACCCACCCCCCACGTTTCCCTATAAATTCATCCCATTTAATTCAATTTAATCACACCTAATTTTCTCATTAATTCTATCTTACTCACTCTTTTGTACCTTAATCATCTGTTTAATATATTTTTTCAACTAAATGGATATGAATTCTTCAGACGAAGAAGTGCGTATTCATATGGATCGATTTTAAGAACAACAACGAATATTCGTTCATGCGTTGAATCAAATTGATGATGAGTCAGATGAAGATAAAGAACTAACCAAATACTTGATGCAGATATATTCATCGGGGCAAATGGTGGGCCCCGAAGATAGGTATATTTTAATGCAAAACATTCCCCGGCAGCGGCGCCAAAAACTTGGTGGGCCCGGAGATGTGTATAATTGAAGCGATAAAAACGGGGGCCTACAGTAATACCGCAAGTGCACGGTCGTCAGTTGTAGCTCGTGCAAGTACGGGTCGATCCACAGAGATCGGGTGTGTTTTGTTGTTTCTAGCTATTTGGGCTCTAAATTGCTATTGGGCTTCTAATTGTGCTTTGGGCTTAGTGGGTTTGTTTGGATTAACTGTGAACTGAACTTGGGCTCAACAGTTCACTTGTGAATTGGGCTCAGTGTCTTTTGATGTGAACTGGGCTTTGGATTCAGTCAAGGATCTGGGCCTTTGGGCCTTTGGTGAACTGAACTTCAGTTTTGATTTAGCTAGGCCTTTGGGCTTACCTTAACCTAAACTGTGGTTGGGCCTTAATAATGAACTTGGTCTTTGGTCTTAAACTTAGGCTTGGGCTCAGTTGTACAAACAATAGACAGTGGACTTAGAACTGAGAACTAGGCCTTGAACTGGACTGATGGGCTTTGGAGAGGAAGCAGCAGCAGCAGCAGAGCAAAGAAAGGGCAGCTGCAGCAACAGCAAAAGAAAGCAGCAGCAACAACAGGAAGGAAAGCAATGCAGCAATGCAAGTGCACAGTGCAGTGAAAGCAACAGCAGCAATAGCACAAGCAAGGAAGAAAACAGAGATGCAACAGACAAGGCAGTGAAGCAAAAACTAAACAGATTAAAAACTAAACAGCAATAAAGCAGTGAACAAAAACAAAACAAAACAAGATGAACCAAGGCCTAAGGCCAAGGGCAGGGGTGATAAAGAAACTGAATTGAGGCAAGGCTAGGCAGAATACAGGCAAACAGGAGGTATACTAAAAGAATGGAAGAGAACTAGCTTGCTATAAGCACTAGTTTCTCCCAATGCACAATCAACACTGCATCCTAAGCATACAACAAGAATGGCAAGAAAATCAGCTTGCTATGAGCACTGATTTCTTGCCATTGCACAATTAGTTCAAAGCTTCACAGATGTATCTAACCTAGCATTCCTTCAAATGTAACAATACATTAAACACAACAGGAACATTTAACAAACATCAACAGGAATGAAATGCATTAACAGGACACAAGTATTAACAATGAACATTTAACTAACAGCAAGCAAGTTTAGCAAGTTTAACATAACAGTGAACATAAACATCAACAATGAACAATTAACAATGAACATGACTGAATTTTAACTGAAACATGGATATAAAAATTAGCAGCAAATTGAACTGAA